>NW_024424897.1:5795824-5939853 GCF_017311325.1 Ursus maritimus | reverse complement strand
TTTTCCCATCTACACCCAGGGTGGGTAGGCAGGACCCACAGCCATTCCATTTTACAGAGGAGGAAACTGAGGCTTACAAGATTTGCTAACTTGACCTTGGAGTCATGCAGGTAGTGAGTGGCAAGGCCAGGACGGAAGCGCAGATCACCTGGCTGCACCTGATCCCCAGAACCGTGGGTTAGATGTAAAGCTTTGTCTCCTGGCAGGCTCCCGCCACTGCCCCTCGCTGTGGGCCGGCACCAACGGGGGTACTGTCTACGCCTTCGCCCTGCGCGTGCCCCCGGCCGAGCGGAGAATGGACGAGCCTGTGCGGGCAGAGCAGGGTGAGTGCTGGGCAGGGGGAGAGCAGAGGGTGCTCCTCTGCCTGGGCTCGGGGTGGGCTGGTGTCTCTAGCCTTGCCCTCCGCCTGCCCATCACCCACCACTCGCGTCTTGCCCTGTAGCCAAGGAGATCCAGCTGATGCACCGAGCGCCCGTGGTGGGCATCCTGGTGCTGGACGGACATAGCGTGCCCCTTCCTGAGCCCCTGGAAGTGGCACATGACCTGTCAAAGAGCCCGGACATGCAGGGAAGCCACCAGCTGCTAGTGGTGTCAGAGGAGCAGTTCAAGGTGCTGCCTGGGTGGAGGCAGGGCCCCCTGGGAATCCCGGGGACATCTGGGGCGCTCAGATCCTGGGCGCAAATGGCAGTGGCTGGGATCCACTTGAAGTTGTATCTGCAGTTGATGTGTGCAAGGCCACTGAGGCACAGAAAAGGGGAGGGGTGGAGCCTCTGGGCCCCAGGGTCAGCGTGGGGGACACTGAAGCCAGGCCTGTGTCCATGGGAGGGACAGAAAGCGCAGACGTGGAAATAAGGAGCCCTGGTCTCCTTGCAGTCCCAAGTGCAGTGGCTGCGTGGCCGAGCGGGGGTGGGGGGTGCACAGAGACGGAGCAGACTTTGCTGGGAAGCAGGGTTTGGGGTGGGGAGGCTGCCTGCCAGGGAGCCCAGCCGTGCAGCCGCACCGGGCAGGGAAGCCAGAACTCCTGGCTTGGCTGGACGGAGCGCTGCAGGCGGTGGTCGGGCCGGGCTGCGAGCCATGCCCTGTGCCCCCAGGTGTTCACGCTGCCCAAGGTGAGTGCCAAGCTGAAGCTGAAGCTGACCGCTCTGGAGGGCTCCCGGGTGCGGCGGGTCAGCGTGGCGCACTTCAGCAGCTGTCGAGCCGAGGACTACGGGGAGCATCACCTGGCCGTCCTCACCAACCTGGGCGACGTGCAGGTGGTCTCGCTGCCCCTGCTCAAGCCCCAGGTGCGGTACAGCTGCATCCGCCGGGAGGACGTCAGCGGCATTGCCTCTTGCGTCTTCACCAAATACGGCCAAGGTGGGCACGGGGCCGGCGCGGCAGGACCTCTGCGCGTGGGGCCTCTGTGGGGCTCCTGCCGCGCCGCCAGGGGCTGCTGAGCCGGGCGGCCAGGCTGGATGGACCTCAGCGGAGGACTTTGAGGGAGGCCCTGGCCCGTCGTGCCTCCTGGGAGGGAAGTCCCGTCGGCAGCTGCCGGGCCCAGGAACCGTGCGGCTGGCCTCACCTGCCGGGCGTCTCCTTCCCCCCAGGTTTCTACCTGATCTCACCCTCAGAGTTTGAGCGCTTCTCTCTCTCCACCAAGTGGCTGGTTGAGCCCCGGTGTCTGGTGGATTCGGCAGAGACCAAGAGCCACAGCCGCCCCCGCAATGGATCAGGGCCAGAGAAGGCCTTGGGCCGAGCCAGGTCAGTAAAAGGACAGGTGGCCTCAGGGTGCCTCTCTGAGGTGCGCACCGGGGGCTGGCCAGAGATCCCCTCCCTGGTGAGCTAAGCCCCCCCTCCTGGCTCTGGCTCGAGGCCTGCCCCCCGCCCCCACCGTCATAGGCCCCTCCCCCCTGGACAAGCTACCTTCCCTGGCTGGGCTTGGTTCACCACCCTGGTTTAGGGTGGGCCCCGTCAGTTGACCTTATTCTTCATGGGGTCAGGGCTTTCTGGCTGGAATGGGGAGCCTAGCTCCCCCCCCCAGTCCTCACCATCTCTCCCCACAGGAACTCAGGGAACCAGAGTGATGGAGAGGGTAAGACAGCCTTCCCTGTGGACAGGGGTGTGGGGGGACAGAGGCATCGTGATACTTGGGCCCAGACCCAGAGTGAAGGGGAGGGAGGGGAACCGCAGGCCTGCAGGTGGCATGCGGGCTAAGTAGAAACGGCATCCTTTCCAGTCCTGAGCCCTGGGCTCTGGCACTCCCATTCCAGGAAAGAGAGAGCTGGGGCAGAGGAGGCCCCAGGGCTCGCCTGACTTGGCCTCTGCCTTTCAGAGAGAAGGCCCGGCCCAGTGATGGAGCACGCTCTGCTCAATGACGAGAGTGAGTTGGGGCAGGAGTTGGTGGGCTGGCATGAGGGATGTCCGAGGGGGGCTTGGAAGGCCAGAGAACTGAGGGCCATTACCTTGAGGGGGCAGACCCGTCTGACACCCCACCAGGAAAAGGGGGAGAAACGTGTGTGTCAGGCCCAGCCTCTGCTGGTTTCAGCACGCCTCTTCCCCGGTCCTGCAGGGGTCCTGAAGGAGATCCAGAGCACGCTGGAGGGAGACCGAGGGTGAGTCACTGCTCGGGCCTGCAGCGTGGGCCCTGAGGTGCCAGGAGATCTCTGGGAACGAGGGTCCTTGTCTGGCCTCCCCCAGGTCCCCATGGATGGTGACTGCTGTGTCTTTGCCCTTGCAGGAGCTATGGCGATTGGCGTTCTCAGCGAGTGGCCATGGGGTACAGCCTCAGCAATGGGGGAGGTAGGGGCTCTGGGCACTGCTGCAGGGCTGGGGGGCAGCTGGGGGGGGACACGCCTCCTGACACAGAGCGATAGGAGAAAGCGCCCGCACAGGCCCCTGGGGGTCCTGAAAACCTCTGCGGTTGGGCTCCGGGTGGGTGGCTGAGCTCCGGGTGGGTGGCGGAGGTGCTGGCCCGCCCGCGAGGCGCCGGAGCTGTTGCTCTCTCTCCTCCCGCAGCAGAGTGAGCGGGCCCTGAGTCCAGGCTGCCCGACGAACACACACTACTGAGGGCTCTCCCTGCGGCCCGGCCCCGCCTGCGAGGACCGTGCCCTGGGCTGCGCCAGGGGCTGGAACCGACCCCGGTGTCCGCCCCGCTGCTGCTCTTGGCCTGGAGAGAGGCGAGACCCCGGGGCCGGGGGGCTGCCCCTCCTGGGCCTTGTCTGTCTTGACTCTTTGTCAATGTTGCACAGTTTTTATTCCCTCCCCTTTTTGTAGTGGGCTGGGTTTTAAATTATAAATTTTAACTGTCTCTGGGTGAAAGAGAGTTTTTAATAAACACCTTATTACCTCTTCACCAGGCTGGTCCAGTGACTAATTTTTTTAATTGTGGAGAAATTTTCTGTGTAATCGGAAGTGATTGTTAGCCGGTCCCTTGCCTTTGCCCCTGGGGTGCCGTGGCTGGAAGAGGCTGATACTCCAAAGAGTCCCTTTTCTAAGCCATTTGAGTCAGAGCAAACTGCTTGGTTTTGTCTGAACACTTACACTCTGTGTTTGGGATTGAATGGCAAGAGTTAACCATTGCGAGTTTCCATGACTGCGTCCCGGGGTCGGGGCCGAGGGAGTCCCCTTTGGCCTTTCCTTGCTGTCCGAAGGGGAATACACAGTATCTCAGACCCGGTGGCTTCTCCCAGACTTCAGGGAAGGACCATGAGCTGCTGCTGAGGTCGGAGGCCGTGCCCAGAGGTGAAAGGTCTTAGCGCCAGATGAGGGGCTGGATCAGACTGCCGTTCCGGTCCTTATAAACCAGGGCTTTGGTCTACTCGCTTCTACTTCATTTACCTGTCTTTGTTGAGCACCTGCTGTATGCCAGGCACATGGGGTCAGAGGCAGCCAAGACAATGTGGTCCCTGCCCGGTGGGGCTCCCCATCCTAACCAGGCAGGAAGTCTTAAGATGCGGGCCATTGGGGGGCCTGTGAGAGACATGGGGGGGGTGACGTCAGGCTGGGGCAGGGACATGTCCAGGGGTGGGCTGGACAGAGGGGCCGGCCTCGCTCGAGGAACCAGCCTGCTTGCTGTGGGAATGGGTCAAGAGTGGAGGGGGGCTGGCAGGAAGTGTGCTGAAAACGAGACCACCGTGTGGCCAGGGCCAGCCCAGGGCCAGCCCAGGACCCCCTGGAGCATGGCGAGGGCAGGGGCACTGCTCTGTGGCACAGGAGCCCATCTGGCCTGTTGGAAGGACCTGGATCGGCACACAGGGCACAGGAGGAGCCAAGGTCCAGGTCCCTGGATGGTTGTGCTGGGGGAGCACCCTACCCACCGCCCTCCAGCCAAGCACGAGCAGCTCAAGAGTCGCTGGGTTGTGTGACTTGGGCCACTCCGGGCCCCCGTTCTTAGAAGTGGGGGTGGCGCTTACTGAGGGAGGAAAAAGCCACAAAGAATGTGGAGGAACAGTTCCCCAAAGGGAAGAGGGACACAGACCGCGGTCCCCGAAGTCATGGAGAAGGGAGGTTGGGTAGAGCAAAAGACAAAGCTACAGACAGGAGGGGAGTGCTGCACACCCGCCCCCTGGACTTGGTCCTGAGACGTTGGAAGCCTCTGGGGCTTGAAGCAGGAAAGTTCCATTATGACATTTATGCTTCCAAAGACCACTGTGGATTAAATCCCAGCGAGTGGCCCTCGTGTGACCTCAGGCAAATTGCCTACCTGCTCTGCGTCCCCCTTTCTTCTGGGGAATGGAATGATGACCGTATGCCCTCGGGATCTGTTGTGAGGTTCACGGGGTCCCGATGGGGGTGACCCTCTGTCGGGTCAGGGAGAACATGTTACAGCTTGGTGTACAGGATCTTTATTTTTATCATAAAAGAAATTAAGCTCTGCTGTTTATACCTTGGGTTGGCACTGGGTCTGCAGTTTGTAGGTCAAAGAGTTATGCACCAAAAGTGGGTGCCAGGGAGGGAATGAGAACATCACACCCCAGAGAGCTGGACACAACACACACACAACCCATGGGGACTCGTGTGGTTTTCGAACAACCTGTTCAGAGGGACTTACTGCTTGTTTTATCCAGGCACCTAAATTAACTCACACAAATGGACAAGTGACATGAAGTTTCCCTCCAAGAAACCAAGAATTGAAGACCATGGTAATAACGTAAGCTCCAAGAAATCAGAAGAAAATGGCAGCACCAAGCACTTTGAGTGCGCAGAGAGCCCCATGGCCACAGCAATGATCAGCCGATCAGACTGAAGAGAAGCCAACCACCGCTACACACATCTGAAAATAACCAGACTCTGAAAATGGATTTACGTCCATGCTCATGGAGGATGTGCTTTGCCTTAAGTACTCCGTGCTATGAAGTATTAGCTAGTGTTCGTGGCTTGCCTATGTTGGTTCTAGAAAAACCTCCTATCGGGAGTGTGAGATCAACAATTTTTACTGATAGGTGTGCACAAGTGGAAGGGTTTGGCACGGTCTAGAAAGTGGATTAATGGAAGCTGGGTGGGCACAGAAAGGGGCTGGAGGTCCCTGCAGCTTCTGTCCAGGGAGGGGTGCTCGTAGCGGCACAGTGGAGACACTGAGAGGTTGAGTTGACAGGACCTCTGCCAGATGGAGAAGGTGAGCGAGTGGCAGAGGTCACTGCTGACTCCAAGGCTCTTGCTGATGTTCCCCAGGCAGCTGGACATGTGGTCTGGGGACTGGGATCTGAGGGTCTTCAGCATGGACAGGTGGTAGACAGACTTGGAAGTCAGGCAGTCCTCAAACACTGGCTTTGCCCGTGACCCACTGTGTGACCTTGGGTTGATGATGTCACCCTTGTGCTTTAGTTTACTCATCTATAAAACAGGGCATAATCATAGGGCCTACCTCAGAGAGTGGTAAGGATTAAATGAGAGTCTGTAAAATCACACAGCACCTTAACACCCAAGCAAAGGAGATGAAAGTTACTGTGGCTGGGGGTAGGGCCAGGAGGGAAGGAGGGGGGGAGGGGCGTGGTCAGAGAAGGACTCCCACAGAATGGAGGGGCAAAGCAGGTGAAGGAATGGCTGGGGAAAGTAGGAGCCAGAGGGCTGGGCTTGGTGGAGAGGTGGGAGGAGGTCCCCTCTGTCCTTTGTCCCCTGCTGTCCTTTGTCCAGGGAGTTCCCTGGAGGCTGCTGGAGGTCACACAGCCAGGAGGTGGGCTGGGGGGACAAAGGCTGTGTGGTTCCAAAGCCAGTTCCCAGCAGAAGCTCGGCAGAGAATAGCAAGTACTCGGGGTCCAGGGAGCTGGGTTTGGTGCCCGATTCCTCACTTACTGGCTGTGTGTCCTTAAGCCACTTATCCTCTGAGCTGATGCCCCATCTGTGTAGAACCAGATCTTAGCCCTTTCCTGGGGTTTGGGGAGACTTGAATGAAAGGCTCCTTGGGAAGGGACCTGAGGCTTGCCACACCCACACGGCTGAGTGAGCTACAAGCCCTGGCCTGGATCAACCCGGAGGAGAGGAGGGCACCAAGAAGGCGAGAGATTGGAGAGGGGCGCAGAGCTCTGTCTGCCCAAGAGCTTGCAGGTTACATTGTAATGAATCAGAGAAAGTCAAGTTTGCTGCTGGTGGCAGTCCCTCACACCTGTGCCCCAGAGGGCCTTGGGAGCCGGACTGCCTGGGTTGGCATCTCATTTCTGACCCTCTCTGTGACACTCAGCTGTGTGCCACAGTCGTATCAGCCATAAAATGGGAATCCTTAGGGTATCCACCCCTTAGTGTGCTTTCAAGAATTAAATGACTCCATAGCAAAGTGTTAAGAACAGTGCCTGGCACATAAGCCCTGAACTGTTAGCTTTCTATTGCAGTTGAGTCCGAGGACTAAGGTGTCCCTTAGAGTTCCCAGGATGATGGTCCAGACAGGTT
This sequence comes from Ursus maritimus, assembly GCF_017311325.1. Taxonomy (NCBI): domain Eukaryota; kingdom Metazoa; phylum Chordata; class Mammalia; order Carnivora; family Ursidae; genus Ursus; species Ursus maritimus. The sequence goes on along the minus strand of NW_024424897.1, from coordinate 5,932,992 downwards.
CTTTGAAGGAGAGCTCACCGCCCGCCCCCCCTCCACTGGGCAAGCAGGGAGACAGGAGCAGAGCATGTGGGTCCGCAGTCTGGCGGGGTGCCAGGCTAGGCTGGCTGGCAGCGACTCCCAGGCTGCACGGTTGCCCTGTCCTCGGCCTTTGTCCGCTGCTGAAGCGTCTCCTCTTTCCTGGGCAGCCTCCCTTCCTTTGTTGGCCTAGGGGGTCAGGACCCGCAGCCACCTGCATTATTAATGCTTATGGGTAAGGCTGGAGCCCCCGGGGGGTAGGCTGCACCTGTAGGCCCCGCCAGAGCAGAACCGGTGTGGGCACTGCCAAGCGCTGAGGGCGTCAAGGGCTGCCAGATCTTCCGGGAGAGTACAGAGACCGGGGAAGCCCCTCTTCACCGAGTCCGCCATGGGTGGGAGCAAGGGCAAAGCGCCTCAGCGCCAGGACGGACCCAGGAGGCCGGCCTCCGGGGAGCAGGAGTCCGGGTCCGCCAGCGCAGACCGCGCGCCTAGCCGGGAACGCCGACAGGGTCGCGGGAAGGCCCACAGGGCCAGAGCAGCCTTGGAGCCCGCCACTAAGGGAAGCCACGGGACCCCTGGTGGCCGCCGGAAGCCGACCGCCCAAGGGAACGGCGGCTGCAGACCGCCAGGGGCTGAGCCTCCAGCGGAGGCCCAGGGGACACCAGGCAGCGCGGGGCGTCCGGGACCCGGGTCTATGCACCGGGACGGCGGTGGCGGGCGCCTGAAGGAAGAGAGTCTCCCGGGAGAAGGGAGGACCGGCGAGCTTTGCCGCCGCAGGAAGAGAGAAAAAGGGCGGAAACCCCCCGCTCGGAAGGGCTGCCGAGAGACCCGGAGCCTCGATGGGGACGCGTCGGGTGGAGACGGGGGCAGCTCTTGCCCGGACAGCGAAGCCCGCGAGGCCCAGGAGAGCGAAAGCCAGAGCAGCGGAGCCCCGGAGCTGCGGCCGAAGCCGGAGCAAACGGACACGGAATCGGGAGACACCCAAACCGGGTCGGAGCCAGAGGTGGAGCCCGGCGAGCGCCCCAGCAGCTACGGTCTGAGCAGCGACGGGGACAGCGCTGAGCCCCGGAGCCGGGAAGGGTCGTCGGGGGTGGGACCCCGGGGAGAGAGCGAAGATTCCGGGACAGGCACGGAGTCGAGCCTGGAGGGGGCCGAGCCGGGAGGGGGCCCACAGGCAGCCCCAGGATCGGCGAGCCGAGCCACTGAAGCCGAAGAGACTGAGCCGCGCAAAAAAGCCAAGGCCTCCAGCCCCCTCGAGGGCAGCCCCACGTGCGTCCCCTGGAGTTCGCGGGCTTCTCGGGACCCCAGGCCGGCCCGGGACGCAAGAGAAAATGAGGCGCGGCCGGAGGCTGAGCCGCAGGGCGCCGAGCCTGGAAGAGCCGAGGCCTCGGCCGCCCAGGTCGGAAAGGTGGTCGGGAAGGTGCAAGTGGCGGCGGGCGAGAGCGAATCTGGGCCTGGAGGGGGAGACGGGTCCGGACACCCAGCGCCGCTGGCCACCCTTGTGGCGCTCCGCAGGCTCCGCGCGAAAGCCCCGTCGGGCCCGGCTCCCCAGGCGGGGGCTCCGTCTCCCCCCCGCGCCACTCTTAAGGAGCGGCTCCTGCGCGTGGTGCGCGCCCTGGGTCTCCTGCGGTGGCTGCGGCACCGGCTGCGGCGGCCGGCGGGCGAGGGCCGGGGGGCGGGACCGCGGGTGGACGAGGGCCGGGGGGCGGGGCCGCGGGCGGGCACGGGGCGGGGCCGCGGGCCGGGACTGCGGCGGCGTCTAGCGCAGAGCCTGGTGGGCGTCTGGAGACTGGGGGGACGGCCCAGGGCTCCTCCTAGCGGCGGCTCGAGCTCCCCACAGTTTGCGAAGAGCTCAGCTCCCGGGGACCCCTCTGAGGATGAGGACCGGACTCCGGATCCCAAGTTCGCGGTCGTGTTCCCCAGGATCCACAGGACGGGGAGGGCGTCGAGCACTCGGAGCTCAGAGGAAGCGTCCACGGACGCCCCACCCGGGGAGGGGCACGTTTGGCCCTGTGCAGGAGCTTCGGGGGACAGTGAGGGGCGCGGGGCGAGTGGAGAAAGTGTGGCCAGGTCCTGCCGAGGCTCTCTCCTCGGCCGTACTCCCCACGACGAGCCCCCACTCGACGAAAGCGGCTCCAGCAGCGAAGAGGAGCCCGAGACCTTGGGGGCCGAGGCTCCGGTCCACTGGGCTCGGAGCTTAGAACCCCGCGGGGACCCTGGGCTTGGCACCGACGCGCTGCTGCCCCGACTCACCCTGGAGACCCGCCTGCCGTGGGAGAGAAGCCCCGGCCCCTGTGGGTCCCCGAGGGAGCAGTGGGAGCCAGAGGATGAGACTGAGGAGGCGCTGGAAAGGGACCTGGAGCTGAGCCTGGGGCCGGGCCTGGAGGTGCTGCCCTTACAGGACGCTGAGGGCAGGAGCCTTGGGGAAGGCCTGGAAGACACGGAGGACCTGGCTCGGCTCCGGTGAGCAGTGGGGCAGTTCCAAATCTGTCGTGTCTGGGTCCCAGAGTTCCTCTATATCCCACCCTACCTCCATTTTTATAAACTGTATCCTTAGAAGGGATTGTAATTTTTACCGAAGGTCTGGCTGGAAGAGGCAGGTGAGGGGTGAAAATCGGGTGCCCCTGCCTGGGACTTGCTTCTCTAACGGGCACAAGGCTTCCCTCTGGTCAGCGGCCTGGTGGTGCTTGTAGCCCCCATGGAGTGAGGAACTCACTTAGCAGCCGGGCTCTGTGTTATGCTCAGGGCTCAGAGAGGATGCGTGACTTGCCCAAAGCATCCCTACAGCCGCTAACCCGGGCCCTCCTTCTGCCCCCTCTTCCCTGCTCCGCCATCCCGCCGCCACCACAGACCCGTGTGTAACAGCGCCGTGCTGCTGTGCCTCAAGAAGAGATTCCATCTGGGCCGAACCTACGTATGGCGGCACCAGGGGAGGGTCAGGGGGCTGGGATTCCCTGTGCCCTGGGATCAGAGGGCCCTCTGGCACTTCTAGAATTTCTCCTTCCTTCTCCCTGGGCTGGGTGCTGAACCCTTGCTGGGGACCTGCAGAGTGGGGGCGGGGGCTGGGGAGCACCGGAGCCCCACTCCGTCTGTATCCCCTGCTTCCTCCGGGTTCTGATGAGAGCATCTACTTCTTCCCCTAGACCTTTGCAGGGCCTCTTCTGCTCTCTCTGAACCCCCACCGGCCCCTGCCTCTCTTCTCAGCTGAGGTCCTGGACAGCTACCATCCCAAGAAGGCCCCTAACACCGCCCCGTACGTGACTGAGCCCCACCAACCCTCTGCTCACCCCTGGGGCGGCTAAGCCCCAGCATGTCCCACTGACTGAGATCCTGGGGACTGAAGAGCCCTCCTACACCTAGGAGGGCCCAGATGCCCACCTCTGGCAACCTTCTCATTTGCTTCCTTCCCTCCTCCCTCAGACACATTCTGGCCATCGTGGTCTCAGCCTACAGCCGGTCTCAGAGCACTGGGCAGGGCACATGCATCCTCCTCGGGTGAGTGGTGGTGCCCCGCGGGACCCCCAGGCCACTCTGAGGGCTGGGAGGCAGGGGACACGGGGTCTGCATTTGAAGCTACTGGTCTGGTCCCCTGCGGGACAGCAGCACTGGACTTTGTAGGGGCTGTGCTCCTGGCTGAAGTCACCCACGTGCCCCTCGAATGTGGCATCTTGGAGACTTCTTTCTCTTTGGTCTCCATGCCCTGGGTCTATCTCTCCATGTTTCCAGGGTGTGGGAGGATATCCCTTCCAGGTGGGCTCCATGGGGTGTCCTATGTGCCCCTTCCTGGAGACCCTGTCAGCCCCTCCGTCCTGCAGTGGGCGCAGTGGCTCAGGGAAGACAGAAGCTGCCAAGACGATTGTGCACTTCCTGAGCAGCCTGGAGCAGGAGCGGGCAAGCGACCGAAGACGTCAAGTGAGGGGCAGCTGGCCTTTTCCCAGCGATCCAGGAGGGACCGTCCTTCTCCTTTGGGCGGGGAGGGCGGTCACCAGGCCTCTGGCCCCTCCTTGGGGGCAGCCCCAGGCATTGCCTACTGTGGGGCAGGGTGGGGGGTGGGACTGCCGCTCTCCGTGGATGCGCACAAAGTGTCCTCAGCTGGGGTGCCTCTCAGTGCATTCCGCCGCTGTCCCAGGGATACTTGAGTGCCCCTCCCCCCCACAGCTGGAGGGGCTGCAGCTCGTGCTCAGCAGCTTCGGCCACGCCAAGACCACCCTCAATGCCAACGCCAGCCGCTTTGGCCAGGCCTACTGCCTCTGCCTGCAGCAGTGAGTGACAGGGGTCCTGGCGGGCACAGGGGGCACTCGTGATCAGTTCCCTTTACTGGGAACCCGAGGCTGCTGCCCTTGGGTCTAGCCCCTAGTGTGTCCCATTCTGAGCAGGGTCCCTAGGTGGCATGCACCCTGGGCACCCCACCCACTGTCCTGTGCCCACAGCGGGGTCATTGTGGGAGCCTCTGTGTCACATTATCTGCTTGAGACCTCAAGGCTGGTGTTTCAGGTAAGACCCCCCCCCCCCGCGGCGGCTCCCATCTCTCTCTCAGAATGGGGAAGAGGGAGCGGCCACTGTAGGGGGTTGTGGTCGCTAAGCTCCCCATCCCTGCCTTTCCCAGGATTTGTCCTTGCTCCTCTGAGGCACAGGACCGGACCACTGCTCCCCCTAAGCCAGTCCTTCTCCCCCAAGGCCCAGGCTGAGCGGAGCTTCCATGTTTTTTACGAGTTGCTGGCCGGGCTAGACCCTGCGGAGCGGGAGCAGCTCTCCCTACAGGGGCCAGAGACCTACTACTACCTCAACCAGGTGGGGGAAGACCCACTCGGCGCTGGGTGGCAGGGCTTGCCCCGGGAGAGGTCTAAGGAGTGGCCGGAGTAGAGGGGAGCTCTGGGCGGCCGGGCCCTGTCCCCTCACCCCCGTGGTGCTCTGCAGGGCCAGGCCTGCAGTCTGCAGGGCAAGGATGATGCCCAGGACTTCGAAGGACTGCGGAAGGCCCTGCAGGTCACGTGCCCCGAGGATGTGGCCGCCGCCTGGGCTGTGTTGGCTGCCGTCCTGCACCTGGGCAACATTTGCTTCTCCTCTTCAGAGGTGGGCTCCTGCCGTGGCCAGAGGCCGGCGTGGACACTGGGTCAGCAGTGGCTTGTTTGCCCAATCAGGGTGCAAGGATACCAAACACTTGTAGGTAGATTACCAAGCCCTGGGCTACCTCGCGGCGGCCCTGGAGGGTGGGCAGGTTCCGTCATATAGGTGAGAAAACGGGCCTGGATCATCTCTGCCAACGCGGGTCCCGCTAAGCTGCCGCCCCTTGGAGGGGGACCTGCCCTCACTGAGCGGCTCTTCTGTACCTGGCACCGTGTAAATCACTTTCTGCAGGTTTCCTGATTCCGTTCCCACCACAAGTGTAACTTCAGGGTTGTGGTTTCCCCTTTAACAAGGAGACAGTGGCGGGTGCCTGGGTGGCTCAGTCGGTTAAGCATCTGCCTCTTGATCTCAGCTCAGGTCTTGATCTCAGGGTCATGAGTTCAAGCCCTGGCGCTGGGCATGGCGATCTACTTAAACAACAGTGAGACAGTGGGGCTCAGAGAGGGAAAGGGTCTTATCAGAGCTGGCCAGCTAGTAGGAGGTGAAATTAGGACTCGTACTCAGGGCCCCCAGGCTCCAGAGTCAGCTCCTACCGACCAGATGTAGTTTGGGCAAGAGCGCAGCTCCCCGGGGAAGCGAGGCCCTGCCTCCTCCGCCCCACCCTGCGGGCTGTGGCCGTTCACAGCAGAGCTCTCTCCACCCCCTCCCTTCTCGGTCCAGCGGGAGTCCCAGGAGGTGGCTGCCGTGTCCAGCTGGGCCGAGATCCACACGGCAGCCCGGCTGCTGCTGGTACCACCTGAGCGCCTGGAGGCCGCTGTCACCAGGAGGGTCACGGTGAGCGCTGGGGTCCTCAGGGGGCGGGGCCACCCCCACCCCACCCCACCCCCCACCCCACAGGCTTGGCTTGGGCCCACGTGGGCCTCATGCCTGTTGTTCCACCTGTGCCTACCTCCTCTGCCCCCCAGGAGACACCCTATGGCTGGGTCTGTCGGTCTCTGCCGGTGGAAAGCGCCATCGATGCCAGGTGGCCCTGGAGGCAGGAGGGAGCCGTGGCCGGGCCTGGCACTGTGCCGCCCGGGCTCACTCACTACGCCCACAGGGACGCCTTGGCCAAGGCGCTGTATTCACGGCTTTTCACCTGGCTTCTGACGAGGAGCAATGTGCAGCTGGCAGCACCCGGGGACGGAGAGAGCGTGGACACCATCACTGTCGTGGACGCCTACGGCTTTGAGGTCACCCCTTGGGGCAGGGCCCGGGACGGGGTGCCCACCTCATCCTGATCATTTCTGGGGTCAGCACTCCCTGAGGGGGGGCACTCGTGAGCTCTTGCCTGCCTAGCACGAGACCCCACACACTCCACGGGTGTAGCCTTTCCGCCCCGCTCTGTCCAGCCCTGACATCGCCTCTGGAGAGTTCTGTCCTGCTTGGCCTTGCAGAGTCTCACAGGAGCCTCTAAGGCAGCGGAAGACAGAGGCCCAAGGATGGATCAGTCCACAGCCTCCCCTCCCATGCCCCGAGATGAGCAGGAAAGGGGACAGTCCCCTGAATGGCCCTGAGTTTTCATAAGTACTTCACCCCTTTCTAGAAGATCCGGCTTCCTCAGGGCAGGGAGGAGGGGGCTTGAGCAAGAGAAGGTGGCCTTCACCCTCGTTCCCAGACGGGCACTGTTCACTGCCCCCTGCTCTCTCCTCTCCAGCATGCCCTTGGCAACTATGCCATCTCCGAGGGGTGGGGGGGGGATGACTGTGGCAAGTGTGTGGGCGCACGTGGGCGCATGTGCGCTCTGTATGTGTTGTAGAAAGTGTCACAGCTCTCTGCACAAAGCCCCATGGAGTGCGGGCTCTGCAGGCGAATGCAGAGAAAGGAACCTGTAATTGCTACAGGAGGAATGCTGGAAGGCTTCTTGGAGGCAGTGTCCTGGAGCCCTGCTTAGGAGGATGTGGGATTCCTGTAGCCAGCGAGCTACTAGGTCATAGGAAGAGGCGCCTTCCAGACCACAGGACGGCTGTGACCAGAGGCCTGAAGGCTCACAGTCGTGCAGAGGCAGAGGGAGGGGTGTGGGCTGAGGCCTTTGGACTTGACCCGGTGGGCTGCAGCATCAGCCCCAGGACACCACTCCTCCCCTTGTTGTGGGAGGGGAATGAAGGACACCCGGCCAGTGTGCAACCCCCCCACACCTGCCCCGGGCCCACCCTGTGTGGGTGCCCATGTCTCTGCCCCTGTGCTCCCAGGCCCTGCAGGTGAACGGCCTGGAGCAGCTGTGCAACAACCTTGCCAGCGAGCGCCTGCAGCTCTTCTCCAGCCGGATGCTGCGGGCCCAGGAGGAGGTAAGAGGCGCTGTGCCTGGCAGTAGCCGGGGGCACCCAGACCTTCCAGAGCAGGGGCCATCTCTGGGAAACAGAGGGCGCTGAGCCAAGAGCTCGGCCCCACCATCTCGGCCCTTCTGGGCCTCATTTTACTCACCTGGACGATGGCGGGGGCCCTGCCTGCTCTGGCTCCAGTGAGCGCCCCGGCGAACGTGGTCGTGCTCTGTAACTGGCCCCGTGCGGGCTGTTCCCAGGAGGCCTGTCGGCGAGAGCGGCTGCCCTGGGTGCCCGTTCCCCAGCCTGTGCAGGACACCTGTCTAGACCTCCTCATAGACCAGCCCCACAGCCTCCTGAGTATCCTGGATGCCCAGACGTGGCTGTCCCAGGTGAGCCCTGAGTGGTGGGGGCCCTGGTGGCCAGGCCAGGGCCAGCAGGCCCTCTGAGAGGAGCCACAGGTAATGGGGGCTGGAAACCCTGCCCATAGCCCTCTCAACACAGCTTGGGTTCAAATCCTGTCTCTGGGTGATCCTGACCTCTCTGGGGTTCCTCAAGTCCTTTCTGCGAAAGGGGCAGGGTGGTGGGAACTGCACAGGGCTCATGCAGGGCTTCTAGGGGTCCCTCAGGCCTCCAGCTAGTAGGGAGTAAGCCTCAGGGCCATGGTACTCCCCCCACCCATTCCACAAATACTTATTGATGACCCTGGAGGGACGCACAGTCTGGGCAGGGGAACATCACGTGCTAAGGCCTGAGGGAAGCTCGTCCCTCTTATCAGGCCACAGACCACACCTTCCTCCAGAAGTGTCACTATCATCATGGCAACCACCCCTGCTACGCCAAGCCCCAGCTGCCCCTTCCTATCTTCACCGTGAGGCATTACGCTGGCACCGTCACCTACCAGGTATTGGGGTAAATCAGGGACAGACTCCTGGGTGAATCAGTGAGGATGATGTGGCCTGGGGTGGGGGGGTCCCCTCCCCAGAGGTGAGTCACCTGACAGCTAAGAGGAGTAGGTAAGGGGAGGCCCCTCCCAGGGCTGTAGGCTTCTACCTACGCCCTTGGCCCTACACAGTTCTGAGCGTGATTTAATGACTTCTGGCTGAGCACCGTGGGGGAGAGGGAGGTGAGACTGCGGGCCTCAAGACTGGGAGGGAAGGATCATGTGCGTGGGGCGTGGGACCTGACTCTGACAACCTCCGCTGTCTGCCTCTCCTCCTGAGCCTTCGTTTTCCCATCTGTAAAATGGGAGTCTGTCCTGTAACACTGTTGTGAGGATTAAATACAGTAACGGGGAAGTGGTCAGGCAGGTGCCTGGAGCATAGTAGGTGCTCACTGGAGGGACTTTTGCCTTTGCCCCTTCTGAGTTTCATGGTGACAGCACAGCTACCCAGGAGGAGAACTGCTGAGGGGAGGGGCCTGGTATAAAGGGTAGGACCATATGACTAGTTTGAGGTAGGGCAAATCCAGTAAGGCTTCCTGGAGGAGGTGACTGCTTTGTTTGTAGAAGACGACACAAATCACCCAGAAGTTACCCAAACAAGAAACCCCAGGGACGTATATCAATTATACCTCTGCTCCTCCCCCCAAAAAACCCGATCACATATTAAAAAAAGAAACCCACACAAGGAGATTGAATAAAGAAAACCACAAAACTATATTGAAGGTCACAAAAGAAAACGTTTTTAAAAGATTTTATTTATTTATTTATTTATTTATTTATTTGGGGGAGAGAGAGAGCGCATGAGCTGGTGGGAGGGGCAGAGGGAGAGGGAGAGAAGCAGACTCCCCGCTGAGCAGGGAACCCAACGCGGGGCTTGATCCCAGGACCTTGGGACCATGACCTGAGCCAAAGGCAGATGCTTACCGACTGAGCCGCCCAGGAGCCCCTACACCCACCGTGGGGCTGGAACTCATCACACTGAGATCGAGTCACATGTGTCCCCTGACTGAGCCAGCCAGATGCCCCACGAAAGTTTGAATTTTGATGAAATGCCTTTTATTTTGTCTTTTCTTGCCTGTGCTTTTGGTGTTCTATTCAGGAAATCGTCGCCAAGTCCAATGTCACCAAGCTTTCTTCCTACGTTTTCTGCTAAGAGTTTTAGGGTTCCAGGCTTTAAATCTAGGTCTTTGATCCATTCATTTTGGGTTAATTTTTATATCTGATATAAGATAAGAGTCCAACTTCATTTGCAGGGGGATTTCCAGTTTTCCCAAAGCCGTTGGTTGACGAGACAAAGGTGGCCCTTTGTTTAGCCCAGTGGGGAGAGGCCGGATTATTTGACAAAGGGACCAGGCTCCACCCCAGCCTTCTCTCTTTGGCTCCCCCTCCACTCCCCACGTTGTCTCCTGCAGGTTCACAAATTTATAAACAGAAACCGAGATCATCTTGACCCTGCTGTGGTGGAAATGCTTGCCCAGAGCCAGCTCCAGGTGCCCCTGCCAGCTCTCTCTGAGCCCCCACCCCTCCACAGTGTATCCCCCCTGGACACTCTTGCCCCAAGGGGAAGCCCCTGCCCCTTGGACCATGGGCTGAGCCTTCCGAGGTCTGGATGCTGTGGACTGGCCCACCCTGGCTCCCTGGGGTTGGGGACACAGGCCAGGCTAAGGACACGCCTGGGAAGCAAGCCAGCTCAGCCTCCTCTCGCCCGACAGCTGGTGGGCAGCCTGTTCCAGGAAGTAGAGTGCCAGTCGAGAGCTGGGCCACGTAAACCCACACTGGCCTCTCGCTTCCAGTGTTCCCTGGAGGATCTCCTAGCCCTGCTGGGCAGGTGAGAACAGTGCCCCCCATACAAGACCCCAGGGACTCGGGGGCTGGTCTGTGCCCACATGACCCCTCTTCCTCCCATCAGGAGCCATGTCTACTTCATTCAGTGCCTCAACCCCAACCCGGGAAAGGTGAGCTCCCCCCACCTCCACCACCTGGCCCTGGAGCCTTCCTATCCACCTGCCCTGCCCTGCTCAGCAGCCCCCTGACCCCCCACAGCTTTAAGCCCCCCCCCCCCACTCCAGCTCTCATGGGCTCTGTTCCATGGCCACAGCTTCCAGGCCTCTTTGATGTGGGACACGTGACAGAGCAGCTGTACCAGGCAGGCATCCTGGAGGCAGTGTGTACCCGCAGTGCCAACTTCCCTGTGCGTGTGCCCTTCCAGGCCTTCCTGGCCAGGTAGGGTCCAGGATGGAGGCAGCCGAGGTCCTGGGCACCTCGGGCTGGGACCCACAAGGGCGGCCCCTGGAGTGGCTGGCAGACCTAGGGTTCCTTCAGGGTGGAGGTGGACCCACTTTCCTCGGGGCCCTAGGCCTGGCCTCCACCCCACCTCCTTTCACTGCTCTCTCCTCTCCCTCCATGCCTCTCTCCTTCCCTATTCATTATCCCCCTCCCCGCCCTTGCCTCCACCTGCCCCTTGCAGTCAGCAAAACCCTGCTGGGTTCTAGCACATAGTAGGTGCGTTGCGGATCGTGGTTGAATGACTTAGGGGCTGGGGGCTCGAACAAGCGTGGAGGGAGGTCCTCGTTGTGCTTGTTCCGACCTCAGCTTCTCCCTCCTCGGGGCAGGTTCCGGGCCCTGGAGACAGAGGGGCAGGGAGAGTCCTCTGACCGCGAGAGGTGTGGCGCCATCCTGAGTCAGGTGCTGGGGGCCAAGTCCCCCCTCTGTCACCTCGGAGCCACCCAGGTGCTTGTGTGTGCAGAGAGGCAGGCGTGGCCGGGAAGGCAGAGGAACGTTCCGGGACAAACTCGGGAGGGGGTGTCCTTCTGGGCAGTGATGGAGTGGGCCTGGGTGGCAGGGGTCCGGGCTCCCCACAAGAATCAGTTGTCCTGCTGGAAGCAAGGAGGCCGAGGCCTCAGGAGAAGGGCAAGGGGGGCCTTGGCCCCCCACCCTGGGCACCCTCTCCTCTGCCCCCAGGTCCTGCTGCGGGAGCCGGGCTGGCAGCAGCTGGAGCAGCACTGGGCCCAGCGACGCTCCCAGGCCCTGCTCACCCTGCACCGCAGCCTGCGTGCCTGCGTCTCCCGCCAGTGCCTCGGCCGCCTCCTCCTGCCGCGGATGCAGGCTCGCGTGCGAGGGCTCCAGGCCAGGTCTGCAGGGGTGGGGTGACCCTGGGGGCTTCTCCAGGTCGTGGGGCAGGGTGTGGGAGGGGTAGGGCCTCTGGGAAAGTCTGTCTGCCCCAGGGCCATCCTGTCAGCATTTCCATGCAACCTCTGCTTGAATACCCCGAGTGACAGGAAGCTCACTATCTGATGAGGCCCCTGAACCTGAGTGTTTTCTAGTCGTTCTCCACTCTGCCCCAAGAATGACCTTTTAAAGGCATGAATCAGGCTGTGTGAGGCCCCACCTACCTCTCCAGCCTCTAGGCCAGATTTTTCTACTCCAGGCTCTTTGGACTTCTTGGTCCTATAACACTTCCCTCCCCCTTCTCACATAATTAACTGCCATTCACCTTCACAGCTAAATGTGAATGTCTGTGCTCATTCACCCAGCAGCTGTTGGTTGACCTTGTCCATCACCCTGGGCCCAGCTGGTGACCCCGGGGATGGAGGCAGTCATGGTGCCTCCCGGGCGCGCTGGGGAATCAGGCGCAGACTGTAAACCAGCCACCGGTCACCCCTGAGGTCGTGGCAAAGTGGAGAGAACAAATTAAGGCAGTGCCGCGGACCCCAGGGTGGCCTTCTGAGACAGGGCACCCGTCACTGCTCTCTATTTCCAAAATGTCCTCACCAACAGCGACTCCTGCCCGCCTCCCTCCAGCCTCCAGGAACCTCCCTCCGCTTCCTGTCCCTATGAATTTGCCTATTCCCGATACTCCACGTAAGCAGGCTCTCACAGTGTTTCCTTTTACAACCGGCTCGCCGCACCGAGCGGAGTGCGTGCGGGGTTCATCCTTGGGGTGACAGGTGGCAGGACTTGGCTTCTTCTTGCCCCTGGGTGTGCAGACCACACCTTGTGTCTCGCTCACCCGTCAGCGGTATTGGGACCGTTTCTACTTGCTGGTGCTTGTGAGTAAGGCTGCTGGGAACACGAGTGTCGCAGTGTTGGTTCAAGTCCCTGCTTCCAGTTCTTTGGGGTCTCTACCTAGGAGTGGGATTGCTGGTCCGTGTTTCGTTTTTTGAGGAGTTACGCTCCCACCAGCATGTGTCAGCGTTCCAGTTTCTCTACAGCATCGCTGATACTTATTTTCCACTTTTTTTAAAAAAAGATTTTATTTATTCATTCGAGAGAGAAAGAAAGAGCACACACGTGGGGGGAGTGGCAGAGGGAGAAGCAGGCTCCCTGCTGAGCAAGGAGTCCAATGCGGGGCTTGATCCCAGGACCCCGAGACTGACTGAGCCACCCCCACGCCCTTATTTTCCACTTTTTAAATGGTAGCCATCCCAGCGGGCGCGAAGCCGTACCTCACTGTGGCTTTGATCTGCATTTCTCTACTGACTAATGAGGTCGCGCATCTTCTCCCGTGTTTCTTGGCCAGTTGTGTGTCTTCTTGGAGAGATGTCTCGTCAGGTCCTCGCTCTGCCTTTCGTTTGTGTCGTTTGTCTTGTTATTGAGCGGTGGGACTTCTTTATAAATCCTGGATATCAAGCTCTTATCAAATACGTACTTTGCAGGTGTTCTCCCGATCCTTGCTCTCGATGCTGTCTTTGATGCACAAAAGCTGTACTTTTTTTTAAAATAAACTCTACCCCCAACTTGGGGCTTGAACTCACGACCCTAAGATGCTCGACCGACTGAGCCAGCCACTGCCTCAAAGCTGTGCACTTATTTTTTAATTTTAATCCTGCTCAGGCCTCCCTCACTGCGGAGCCTGGTCTTTCTTACACCCAGACAGGTCTCGAAGACATGGTCTCTTCTGTGACCTCTTCTTAGATTGCCAGTGGTAGCATTTTTTCATTTTTAGAAGTTGTGCTTCTTAAATAAAAATACGCCAGACTCTTAACATGTCGGTTGATTCATTTCATCTGGTGCTGGGGCAGGGGTGACACGGATCCTCACTTTGCTGATGAGGACAATAAAGCCCAGAGGCGAAGGGACTTGCCCACGGGCCGCACTGGCTGAACGGGTGGGAAACGAGCCCGGTGGTCAGCTCTGCTGCCCTAAGGCCAGAATCCCCTGGGCCCAACGCCTTCTCAGTTTACTTGTTCTTTCAAGGCGTCCTATCCTTTTCCTGTGGCTTCTGTTAAGCACCTAGGGGTCGTCAGCCTGGGGTCCGTGTCTAGGTTCATGTCTCAGCTTGGCGGGTTCGGGGACTGGGCCTCTAAGCTTGAACTCCTCCCCAACCCTCTTCCCGGCCTCCAGGAAGCGTTACCTCCGGCGTCGGGCAGCTCTGGGACAGCTGAACACCGTCCTGCTGGCGGCCCGGCCCCTGATTCAGGGGCGGAGGCGACAGAGACTGCAGGTGAGTGTCTGGGTGGGGCTGCTGCCCCGGCAGCTCAGGGCAGCGAAGTCAGGCAGCCTTGCTGGCCAAGTTGGCCAGACTGCAGCCAAGTCCACTCCTGGCCCAAGCTCACAAGGACCAAGCGCTGAGACCACGCTGGCCCAGTTCTTCCCATTTCCCGCCACCTGGCCAGGGGAGGCTGGGGCCTCCAGGAGGTCACTTGCTTCATCCCTGCCCACCCGCCAGAATCTGACTCTCCCCTGCCTGCCTGGGGTGCCTTCCCATCCCCTCCAGACCTTCCTCAGGGCCAGCCTGCTTTCCTCTTTTGCCTGATGACTCCAATGTGAGGGCTATAAAGCAATTCAAAGGTCAGTGCCCACATACTTCTCCCCGCTGTGGCCCCTCCCGGGCTGGACTTTGTCCCCAGGGACCATTTCTTCCTGCCTCCTCCCCAGCGCCCTGGCAGACAGGCAGTTAAGGCTGGTGAGGGCGCCGAAGGGCTGGCGGCGGGCTGACGGCCCCTCTGGGTCTGGGCTAGTTTCTCGGCAGGGGCCCGAGGGGGGCAGGAGGGGGACAGCTGAACCACTGAGGTGGGGAGGAGCTGCTGGAGGCTCACGGAGACTCGTCAGCGGGGTGCCAGCTCCTCTCGCATCTCCCCCAGCAGCTCGGGCATCGGCGTGGCCAGCACAGCCGCACAGCCTCCAAGACAGTGCCAAGCATGGTAGGTGGCCTGGAAGCTCGAGGGTGTCCACTGGGTTATGAGCCTCCTAAAACGGGCATGGGTGCAGAAAAGTGTGGGTTCCTGGGTGTGCATCCCTTGGGCCCCCCAAGAAGAGGCCTGGGCCACCCTCGGTCTCCCTCTGAGGGCTCTTGGGGTCCTGTTTGTGTCCAGGATCAGAATCCTTGGTCTTTGGAGAAGTTTATGGTCCTGGGGGTGAGGAGGGACACTGGGTCCCTGTACCCCCTCCTTTAGTACTTGGTTGATGGCTCCTCTCTGCCAGGACCTGGGGCACTTGGAGATCCCGGCCGAGGTGGCTGTCATGCTGAAAACAGCAGAAGGTGAGTTTTGGTTCGTGTCCCTCTTACCATGACCCCTCCCCTCTCCAGTGTCTCCGCTGTGCCGTGGGTCTGTCCCCGCGGTCTCTCCCTATGATGCTCGGGGCTCCCCTGAGCTCCCTCTGCCCCAGGGCTGGGGGCGGATGAGGAGCAGGGGAGGCGGTCCTCAGCCGGCTGCCTTACCCTGGGCTTTCTGGGCTGCCTCTCGCGCTGTCCCCAGGCCATTACCAAGCCTTGGTTGGGAGCATCACAGAGTCCATGCCCCCTGAGATTCCCGCCCGGACCAGCCTGACCCTCCCACCCGACATCGACCAGTTCCCGTTCTCCAGCTTCATCTCCGCTAACTTTCAGGTGGGCCCCCAGACCTCGGCTCCTCCTGGCAGACTTCCACGGCTCCCCCAGATACTAGCCCTGCCAGGCAGTAGCTGTGCCCGTTCCTTCTTCCCATGCCGCCCATCCTCTCCTGTCATGGGGGTCATGGGTGCAGTCACACTGCTTGGAGAATATCCACTGAAGCCGAACGTCTCCCTCTGGAGAGTAACTTAGACCCATGATGCCACGCCTTGGTTACACCTGTGGCATCGCCCTGCCGTTGAAGTCGTGTCATTAGCGTGTGTGTGACAATAAGGCAGACGTCCAGGCTGCAGTGTTGGATAGAAAAGCAGGATTCCAAACTGGACATCGAGTAGGATCCCAGTTTTGTTAAAAACAACAGTAGGTGTGGGAGGGTGATGTATGTATCTGTGCAGAGAAAGCAGGACTGGAAAGAGAGGCTAACATGTCAGCTGTGGTCATGACTGGCAGCGAAGTGGTAATGGGTGTTTTATTTTTTATCCTTTTGCATGTTTTCGGAGTTTTCTGCACGCACGGGCATCAATTTTACAAGCAGGAAGAGCCACTGAGATGCATGTCTAAGGCGCTTTTCTGTGCCAGCCCCGCTCCGTCTCCCGTGGGCTCCGCTGGGACTGTCTCCCGCAGGTTGGCACAGGCCACCCCCTGCTCAGGCACTGTCCCTCTCCTCCTCGCAGGAGCCAGCCCTGCCCAGCCCCGGGCAGCCGCTGGCCAAGCCCTTGACCTGGCTGGATGGTGAGAACCCTCAGCATGCCCTGGATATCAACAAGGTGGTGAGTGACACGTCGGGGAGGGGACAGGGTGGGCTGGACCCTGGCTCCTGGGTGCTGGCTGAGCGTCAGGGGAGCCCTGCATGTCCTGCCCTCGCCTTGCTCTATGTCTACAGATGCTGCGGCTCCTGGGGGATGGGTCCCTGCCCCCCTGGCAGGAGCAGAGCATGGGCGAATACCTGGTGCGACAGGGCCAGCGCCGGCCAGGGCTGCGGGACGAGATCTTCAGCCAGCTGGTGGCCCAGATCTGGCACAACCCGGATGAGCAGAAGAGCCAGCGCAGCTGGGCCCTCATGGCCATCCTGCTCAGCGCCTTTCCCCCCATGCCCACCCTACAGAAGCCACTGCTGAAGTAAGGAGCCTGCCCCGCGGGGCCCGGTGAGTGCGGTCGGTGGACTGCCCACCCCCACAGCCGCCCTGTGCTGTCCCCACAGGTTTGTGTCTGACCAGGCCCCCAGAGGCATGGCAGCGCTGTGCCAGCACAAGCTGCTGGGGGCGCTGGAGCAGACGCATCTGGCCCCTGGGATGGCACGGGCCCACCCCCCTACCCAGCTCGAGTGGACAGCCGGACGGCGGCGGGGCCGCATGGCTCTGGACGTCTTTACCTTCAATGGTGATGCTCACTTTCTGCTCTGGCCTCCCCAGGCCCACAGTGGAGCCAGCCCTGCCTCCTCACCCTCCCTGGGCCCCCTTCCCGCCTCAGCCCTCCAGCTGCACCCCCCGGGACCCTGATCACAGGGTCCTGTCCTACTGTCCTTCTGTCCTGCTCCCGGAACCCCCGTGGGGACAGCAGTCCCCTCCCGTCGGAAGGACCTGCAGCCCCTCACCCCAGCCCCCACCCCTGTCCCTGCAGAGGAGTGCTACTCAGCCGAGGTGGAGTCCTGGACCACGGGGGAGCAGCTCGCTGGGTGGATTCTGCACAGCAGGTACGGGGCCCGGGGTGGGGAGTGTGGCCAACTCGGACTGCTGTCCCATCCTCATCCTCCCCGCCTGCTGTCCTGTCAGGGGCCTCCCGCAAGCCCAGCGCCAGAGCCTGCTCCCCGAGGGCATTGGCGGAGTGGGGTGCGAAGGGATAAGTGGGCAGGAGCCAGACAGTAGGTTCAAGACAGGGAGCAAGAGTAGAGGTTCTGTCTGGGGTCTGGATTCTAATGGAACAGGTCAATAGATAAATGAGCCGATGTGGAAGCAGAAGGTTGTGAGGCGCGAATAAAGAACTGTCCAAGGAAACCAGTTCCTCACCCAGGTCCTGCCCCTTCCCTAGATGCCTCCCCTTGGCCCGCCCTCAGGTCCTTGCCCCTCGAGGTGGTGGTCTTCCTGGCTGACCAGTCCCATGGCGCCCCCTCTGTCCCTCCCAGAGGCCTGGAGCTGCCCCCCCGTGGCTGGTCCGTGTCACTGCACTCTGGGGACTCTTGGCAGGATTTGCTCGGCTGTGACTTCGTGCTGGACCTCATCGGCCAGACTGAGGACCTGGGGGACCCAGTCAGTCCCCACAGCTACCCCATTGCCCCCCGTGGCTTGTAGGTGCCGCCCCAGCACCCCTGTCCCAGCCTTTTCCTGTCCCTGTTCTGTCATAGGTGACTCCCTTAGCCACCCTCTCATACCCCGGGGTTCGCAGGACCTGTTACAGGCCCAGCACCCCCCACACACACCTCACCTTCTGCCACCCCATGGGATGACCCCCCACAGCAGTTTCTATTCCTTGCCTCAGCCTGGACGCCACCCCCATCCAAGGCACCCCCCTTAGCTGGGCCCCCTGTCTCCTGCAGTGCCGAGGACATCCCCCCTGCCCCGGGGATCGAGGCCCCCTCACTGCCCCCAGGTCCACCTCCAGGGCCAGCCCCAGCACTGCCCAGCAGGAGCCAGTCAGGTAAGGCCAGAATGGGCCCAGTGAGGTTTGCTGTGCAACGGGAAGGGGGTGCAGGATGTCCCACACCCCAGGGTGACACTAACCCTCCTCTGGCCCCACAGGGGACTCGCGGACCTCAGGGAACCTGGATGGCTTCCTGGACCACCTCTTCAAGCCAGTCCTCTCCCCGGGCCACAGCGTGAGTGTTCTGCACACACACCCAACCCATCCCTGCTCCTACCCCACTGGGGCCTCCACTGCCTCTCCCGTCTCTCCCAGGGCTCCGCTTCTGACCCTGTGGCTTGTGGCCTTTGTCTCTTCAGGATCTGGAGCAAGGCTGGGCTCTGAGCAACCGCATGAAGGGAGGGGGCTCCATTGGGCCCATGCAGCAAGGCAGCTACCCCATGGGTGAGTGCAGGGCCGAGCATCCAGCCAGGGTTTTCCCAGTGGCACGGGCAAGCATGGGCCTGGGAACCCCAGGCAACTGGGGTGAGAGCTCCTGCCAGCACCCTGGTGGCCCTTCCTCTTCTTGTTGCCTGGGGCTGGAGGGAGGGGGTCTGTGGACCCAGATAAGGATCGATCTGGGAAGGCCCTGTTGCCTCAGTTTACCCAGGGATGATGCAGATGCCTGGATACCAGCCAGCCATGATCCCTGCCCCCATGCCCATGATGCCAGCGATGGGTGCGGTCCCTGCCATGCCAGGTAAGGCCGGGTGGCAGGTCCCTTCTCAGGAACTGGAGGAAGGAAGGTCCTACCAGGGGCCCAGCGGGTGCAGTGGGCAGAGGGCCCCGTGCGAGCTTGGCACTCGTATGCCCCCTACAGCCATGGTGGTGCCACCGCAGCCACAGCCGCAGCCCCTGCTGCCCAGCATGGACCCGAGGCAGCTGGCAGCCCAGCAGCAGAACTTCATCAACCAGCAGGCGCTCCTCCTGGTGAGGGTGGGCAGGGCCCTCGGGGTGCCTTGCGGGGACACGGCTGCGGGGCAGAGCCGGACCAGCTCTTACTGGGCCTGCCGCCCCGCCCCCCTCAGGCCCAGCAGATGACCGCCCAGGCCATGACCCTGTCGCTGGAGCAGCAGATGCAGCAGCGCCAGCGCCAGGCTCAGCCTCGGGCCCAGGCCTCTGGAGCCGCTTCCCCGACCTCACCCCCAGCCGTCGCCCCCAAGCCCAAGAAGCCCCTGGCCCCGCGGGAGGAGCCGGAGCAAGAGTCCGAATCGGTGGGTGCCTGTGCGAGGGCGAGGAGCCGAGGCCGGGCAGGGGGCAGGGGGCAGGGGGCAGGGGGCAGGGGGCAGGAAACGGCAGGCTCCAGGACTTCCTGGCTGGGAGACCCCGCAGGAGCAGGAAGATGAGGAAAAGATGCCTCGGGCCCTAGCCCAGGGACGGCGCAGGGCAGGAGCGGTGCTGGGAGAGGGCGACTTGGCTGGTGGGGCTGCTCCTTCACCTCCCGTTCCCGCCCACAGGAGACCTCACAGGAGGCCCGAGAGAAGCCCCCGCGGCCCAAGAGCTTCCAGCAGAAACAGGACTATTTCCAGAAGTTGGGTGAGGGTGCTTGGGGTGGCCAGCCTGTGCAGAAACCCGGCCACCACCTGGGTCTGGCCGGGGCCCGTGGGGCACGCTCTCCTGCCCCGGGTCGATGTAGCCCGTCTAGGAGCCCGCTGGGCGTGCCAGGGAGAGTAATCGGGGCATCTGGGGCACTTACAGGGCAGCAGCAGATCAAGGTGAAGACAGCGAGGCCCCCACCCAAGGTGCAGATCCCCCAGGAGGAGGAGCAGGAAGAGGACAAACCCCGAGCAGGTGGTGCGGACGTGGGGGGAAGGCCTGGCGCTGTGCGTCTGGACGGGGTCTCACGCTTTTCTTCTCCTCTGGTCAGCACCTTCCCCCCCACCTCCGCCCATAGTGAAGAAGCCACTGACACAAGGTAGAGCCAAAGCCCCGCGAGAGGCTGAGGCTGAGCCAGCGGCCCGGGAGGTGGGGCCTGGTGGTGCCCCCGAGTCGGCCCCCCGACAGCGCGCAGAGCCGAGCAGGGAGATCCGCAACATCATCCGCATGTACCAGAGCCGCCCGGGCCCCGTGCCCATGCCCGTGCAGCCGTCCAGGTGGGCCTCGGGGTGACCAGGGCCGCCCCCTCCATGGGGAGTCACCCTGTGGACGTAGGACCTCTTCCTTCTCTCAGGAAGCCCCCAAAAAGTTTCATGAAGAAAAACAACCCTAAGGACGAGGCTCTGGCTAAGCTGGGGATCAGCGGTGCCCACGTACCCATGTCGGTGAGGCCCCCTCCCGTCCGGGGCATGGCTTCTCACCTCGAGTCTGAGGCTCTCTGGCGTAAATCTGGCCTTACCCCTATTCTTCTGTCTCCCCAGACGCCGTCCCCCAGCCCAGGGAAGGGCCCCCCACCAGCTGTGGCCCCTCGACCCAAGGTCCCCCCACAGCTTGGGCCCTCCAGCTCCATCAAGGAGAACCGGGGTCTCTCTGGCCAGACTCTGCCCGCGGCCCAGGCACCCTCACCTCCACCAGCGCCCCCTCTGCCTCCGCCTGAGGAACCAGGGACCCCTTCAGCTGGGCCCCGCAGTAAGGAACCTTCTGTCCCTCTGTGGTGGGCTTCGTGGGGGTGGGGCAGGGTTCCCAGAAGCCTCTCAGTGCTCAAGTGAGGTCAGCTGCTCAGGTGCTCGGGGCTCCGGACTTTGGAGCCATGGGCGAGGAGCCCTGGCTTCCGCGTTCCCGTCCAGGGCAGGGCCCGGGTGCCTCTGGGGACCATGTGGCATGGAGGGACTGTCCCGGACTATTGTCCTCGGTGCATCTTGGCAGCTCCATCAGGAACTCAGTGACCCTGCTGACGTGGTCAGGGACAGCAGGGAAAGTCAGGGCTTGAAATGGAGGCCCGAGAGGGGATGTGGGCAGGAGGGAGGCAGCGAAGTCGGAGTGGGCCGAGCCCTCGCAGGGCCCGAGGGCGGGGACGGTCTTCTGTCCCCATGTCCCCGTCATTCTGGCTCTGGCAGCTCCTCGCCTGAAGCTTTGTGACCCCTCCCTCTGCCAGGCTGGATGGAGCCAGGCTGGATGGAGCCCATGGAGGACCAGGGAGTGTCCACGCAGCTGCTCGTGCCCTCCGGCAGCGTGTGCTTCTCCTACGTCAACCCGCCCTGGAGGCTGTTCCTCCGCAAGGAGGTGGGCGAGGCCGGGGCAGGGGCGGCGGGCTGTGGGCGGGACCCCAGCATCTCCCGGCACACAAACACTGGGGGCTGCCTTCCCACGACCCGCCGCCTCGGGCCTGGTTTTCCTTCCGGGGGCCGGGAGGCAGGTGGGGGGCCGGGAGGTAGGTGGGGGCAGGGCCCCATTCCCATCGGTTCTCTTCTCCTGCTCACCTGCAGGTGTTCTACCCCCGGGAGAACTTCAGCCACCCCTATTGCCTCAGGCTCCTCTGTGAGCAGGTGAGAGCCCGGCCCACCTGCCCGCTGCACGGACAGACTGCGTGCGCACCTAGGCCGGTTCCCGCCAGGCGAGAGGCCTGAGGGCACTTAGAGGGCAGGTGCTGTGTGTCAAGCCCTGCCTTCCCTTACTGCATCCTCACCACATTCCTGAGAGGAAGGGCCAGCACTGGCCTGCAGTGAGGATTCAGACTGCGGTGTATACTGTCCCCGAGCCAGGCCCCAGCCAGGCCCCAGCACGGAGCAGATGCTCCCTGAGGCCTGTTCCTTTGCCGCCCCTGGATGCTCCCAGGGTCCCGCCCCTCCCCCCACCAGGTTCTGTTCCTTCAGGGAATTGATCTCAGCTGACCCTGGAACAGCAGCGGTGGTTGAGGGAGGGGAGCGGGAGCTCTGGGCGGGGTTGGCCAGAGCCCCACGGGGCTCTCCAGCTTTTCCTCCATGTGTGGCTGCTTCCATGGTGAGCTCTGGCACAGGGATCCGGTGGTGACCTCTTGGCTCTGCCCCCAGATCCTGAGGGACACCTTTGCCGAGTCCTGCATCCGGATCTCCCAGGATGAGCGGAGCAAAATGAAAGAGCTGCTGGGTACGGTCCAGGGACCCGGGAATCGGGGGGCTGAAGTGCTGGGACTAGGTCTGTCTGGAAAGAGGGGGCAAACTCTGGAATCCCCCCTGTGAGGGAGCCCGAGGACAGTCTGGGGTCGTTTCTGCCCACAGGAGACCTGGAGGTGGGCCTGGACTCGCTTGATACCACCGAGGACAACGTCAAGAAGCGCATTGTGGTGGCCGCCAGGGACAACTGGGCCAATTACTTCTCCCGAATTTTCCCCGTGTCGGTCAGTGAGGCACCCCAGTCTGGATCCCAGCACGCTCAGCATGGGCCTTTGTCGCAGGGATGAGAACCGGGGCCAGGGTGGGCCCCAACGGAAGGACAAAGAACAGCACTGGGCCTGGGTAGCCCTGGGGCGTCTTGGGTGGTGGTGGGGACCAGGAGCCTGTGACCTAGCCACCTTCCTTCCACGCAGGGTGAGAGCAGCAGTGACGTGCAGCTGCTGGGCGTGTCCCACCGGGGGCTGAGACTGCTCAAGGTGACCAAAGGCCCCGGCTTCCACCCCGACCAGCTGAAGACGCTGTGCTCGTACAGGTGAGCCTGGGCCGGGGGCTGGGCCGGGGCCTGGGCCGGAGCCTGGGCTGGGGCTGGCAGGGGCGAGACGGCTCTCAGCTCATGCCTCTGCCTGCGCGCAGCTTTGCTGAGGTGCTGGGCGTGGAGTGCCGGGGCAGCTCCTCCCTGGAGCTGTCACTGAAGAGTGAGCAGCTGGTGTTGCACGCGGCCCGGGCGAGTGCCATCAAGGCCATGATTGAGCTGTTTCTGAGCGAGCTCAAGAAGGCAAGTGCAGGCCGGGCAGGGGGCTGGCGGGCAGCTGGGCTGGGGGCCCGGGTCCGGGGAAGGGGACGCCTCTAGCTATGCTGTATCTGGTCTGGCTGGGCTCTGGGCCGTCAGCCAAGCTCCTTCCAGCCGCCGGGAGTGCGGCTGGGCATTCAGGCCGGGTCCCTGGAACTCTGGAGTGCTGGGTGGGGAGGAAGGCCAACAGGGAGCAGGTGGGGTGGGTAGGACTGGGGTGGCAGGCAGGCCGGCTGCCTTGCCTGCTCACCCTTCTGCCTGCAGGACTCCGGTTACGTCATTGCCCTACGAAGCTACATCACCGACGACCACAGCCTCCTCAGCTTCCACCGTGGGGACCTCATCAAGCTGTTGCCAGTGGCCGCGCTGGAGCCCGGTATCCCTGGGGGCGAGCAGGGCGGCTGGCACGGGGAGGGCAGCACATGGCAGAGCCTCGGAGGGGCAGAGGGGCCAGGTGGGTGAGGCGCTGTCCTTGGATACCTTCCAGGCTGGCAGTTTGGCTCCACCGGGGGCCGTTCTGGACTCTTTCCTGCTGACACAGTTCAGCCAGCTGCTGCTCCAGACTTTTCCTTCTCGCCAGAGAAGAGTGGCCGGCGCAAGAGTCAGCTGCAGCAGAGAGAGCCAGGGCTGGCTCAGTGGGAGAGGGCAGCAGAGGTGAGGAAGACGGGAGAGGTGGAGGCGAAGCCTAACTAGGAGTCGAGGACGGAAAGGGCTCAATGGCTCCTGAGCGGCCAGGATCACCTGCCACCTGGTGGCTAGCGCTTGGTCTGATGCCGCCCCTCTACCCTCTCCTGATTTCTTGTCTCCCCATCAAGAGTGTGAGCCCCCTGCGGGCAGGGGCTGCGCGGTGCACTCTTTGTGTCCCTCCAGCACTTAGCTAAGTGCTGCCTAGACGATGCTCAATAAAGGCCTCTGGACGTCCTGCTTCTGGTGGTGTGCTCACTGCTGCTGCTGCCTGCTCCTCTTGGCCTGGGCTGGGCGGGGCCTCTGGACAGGCCAGTGGGACCTCAGGTGGCATGAGGTCTCCTGTGCTCCCAGCACCATGCCCACCCCCGGAGCCAGGCACACAGCGATGACTCTGTAGCCTACATCTCTCTGTCCACGGACTCCCACAACTACACCATGCAGGAATTTGCCCTGTACCACTTCCGGAAGCCCCAGACCTTGTGAGTGCCCTGGGCCCACCCTTCTGCCTGCCTGTCCTCAGTCTCCCTGAAGTGGGCCTCCCTGCTCAGAGGCACCAAGCCAGTGCTCTTAGCACCCTCCCGACACAACCTGATGGGGGCGTGGGGGCCGAGCAAGCAGGGCTGTCCTTCCTTCTGCCCCCTCAGGCTGGACCACACCGGTCAAGATGCTAAGGAGAAGGCCATGGCCAGCCTGGTGCAGTACACAAAGGTGAGGGGGCAGGTGGGGGAGGGTCGGGCCAGGGGACCTGCCCTCTGGCCCCCACGGACCCCAGAGCCACAGCCCAGTCTCTTTGGCCACAGGCTCCCATACAAGAGTCGCTCCTCAGCCTCAGTGAGGAGGATGCAAACAGGCAGGCTGTGGAAAGCTTCCGGGGTGAGTGACCGTAGCATCCTGGGTCCCTATGTCTGTAGTGCCTTGGACCTAGGCGCCAGGTCACCTTCTGTCCTTGTCAACTCGGGGAAGCTCACTGGTGGTTACCGAGCCCCCATAGCCCTCACCTATTTCTACTCCCGAGCGGGGGTGGGTTGCGTGGAGTCTGGGCAGGAAGGCGGTGCTATGTCCCGCTGGCTACGTGCTGTAAGCAGCCACATGTGCCCACGGAACCTCCCTGAGCCCTGTTTCCTCATCAGTAAAGCAGTGACTGTTCTACTCTGCCCTGCCTGGCTCACATGCATTTTTGGGAGCAAGGCATGAGATAACAGGAAAAGCCCTGTCTAGTGACAGCATGGGCCAGAGCCAGGCCCCCAACTCAGCTCACTATGCTTCTCATCCTGCCTGCAGTTCTGATGCAATTTATGGGGGACCAGTCTAAGCCCCGGGGCAAGGATGAGATGGAGCTCCTGTATGACCTGCTGAGGGTGAGCAAGAGCTTGTTCTGCTGAAAGCTTTGGGGAGACTCCATGTGCCTTGAGGGTCTGTTCCTGTTCTGCCTGGGCCTAAGTGGCTTCCCCCTTCCCTTGGTCACTAGTCATTCAAATCATCCAAAAGAATTTATTGAGCACCTATTACATGCCCAGGGCATGAACCAAGCCAGCTCAGTCCCCACAAAGCTTACAATCTAGTGAGAGGAGACATCTGGTAAACCAGGACACAATGTGTCCAAGAGTAAAAGGTGCTGTGGAGAATGATACAGCAGGGAAGGGGCTGCTATAATGCAGAGGCTCGGTGACAAGGAGACCCTGGAACAGATCTGAGGGAAGCTGGGGGGAGAGGTATGTGTGCATGCGGGCAAACAGGGGCAGGGGCGACATTCCTGATGAGGGTGAGCCTTAGCACCAGCACGGCCAGCGTGGCTGGCGTGCCCAGTGAGACAAAACAGGGTGGAGGAGGCGGCCGGGGAGTCTCGGCAGGTCCAGGTCATGACTGGCCATCGTAGGCTACTTTTGGGTCTCGGATTTCTCAAGAGAGATGGGCAGTCACTCGAGGGGGTTTGCAGAGGGACTGGCTTACATTTTCAGGGGGTGCTGGTCATTTGCCATCCCCTCCCAGGAGGGTATAAGTGCCAGAGGTGGTTATTGCAATGATCACAGGTGAGGGATGGTGCGGGCCAGGCCCACAGGGAGCAGCAGAGGGGAGAAGCCTCAGAGCAACAGGGTTTGCTATGTATTATCTGTGGGGTGTGATAGAGAGGGGCCCAGGCTGTCACAGAGGCCTTGCCCAGAGTAAGGACCGTCTTTGATATGGGGACCGAAGGGAGGAGCGGGTCTGGGTTGCTGCAGTAATCTGTTTTGGACATGGGAAGTGCGAAGTCCAGACTTCCAAGTGGGGGGCCAGGGTTCAAGGGAGAACTCTGAGCTGGAGGCGGCACTGGCAGTCAGCAAGTGGGAACAGCTGAGATCATCAGGGCTTGCAGACTGAGGCCCAAGGGCACCGCAGCCCCGGAGGTCAAGGAAATAAGGGGAGCCAGCAGAGAAGACAGGGCTGAGCACAGCCCATATGCAGATGAGGACAGTGATTAAGTGACCAGTTGGACACAAGCTGTGTCCAGGATGGAGAGGTGGCCCCGGCCAGGGCTGTTAGGATTTCTTCGACTCCAGCTCTCATGCCACCCTGTCCCCTGCTCTTCCGTCCCCACAGCTGTGTCGGGAGAAGGAGAACCTCAGGGATGAGATTTACTGCCAAGTCATCAAGCAGGTCACCGGACACCCTCAGCCGTGAGTATGAGGGGCAGGGGGGAGTGGCAGAGGGTAGCTGGGGCCGGGGAATGGTCTGGCCAGCCTGAAGCCCAGGCTCTCCACCCTGTAGGGAACACTGTGCTCGTGGCTGGAACTTCCTCAGCCTCCTGACAGGCTTCTTCCCCCCGTCAGCCACACTGATGCCCTATGTGACCAAGTTTCTGCAGGATTTGGGCCCAAGCCAAGGTAGCTATGGGAGGGACTTCCAGGCTGGGGTCTTGGCAGCTTGGGGAGGGGTTTGGAAATGCCTGTGACCCTAGCCTGCTTCCCCTCTGCAGAGCTGGCCCAGAGCAGCCAAGAGCACCTCCAGCGCACAGTCAAATATGGGGGGCGCCTGCGGCTGCCGTCCCCGGGTGAAACTCAGGCTCTTCTGGTACTGAGGCGGGGGGGGGCAGCAGTGGCGGGTACAGGAGGCTGGGCATTATGGGACTCCCTGGTAGGGGACAGGGAGCTGGGGCCTCTGGCCACTGGTGGACTGACCCTACAACCTGCCTTGGCAGAAAGGGCAAGGAGTCCGCTCGCTTCTAATTCACCTGCCAGGGGGTATGGATTACAAAACCAATATCCGGACTTTCACGGTGAGCATGGGGCCAGTGAAGAGGGGCTGGGGAGAGACAGGAAAGCTGTGGCATCAGTTCTGCCCCCCCCCAGCCTCGCTCCCCCCATCACGCACGGCCCCGTTGACATGCCCAGGTGGCGGTGGAAGTGCTGGAGGAGGTGTGTCAGCAAATGGGCATCACGGACCCCCAGGAAGTGCAGGAATTTGCCCTCTTCCTCATCAAAAAGGAAGGTGAGCCCCTCACCTGGGGAGGAAGGGGTAGCCAGCCTGGATTCCAGGAGGTGGCTTACCTGCTGGTTGTGTGCCCGTGAGTGAGGGAAGTTCCCAGGCTGAGGCTGGCAGGACGGCGGCCGGGGCTGGCCCTGGATGTCAGGGCGGGCTGTGGACCTGGGCTCCCCACGCAGGCGAGCTGGTGCGGCCCCTGTGGCCCCACGAGTACCTCAACAGCGTGATGGATCAGGACATAAGCCTGCACAGCCGGCGGCTCAGCTGGGAGACCCCGCTGCACTTCGATAATCCCACCTACATCACCACCCACTACTTGCAGGTCCGCTGCCGCCCGCTCACCCCCCCGACCCCAGCCAGCTGGTGGCCTGACCCTGGGCTACAGCTTGCAGAGGAACCCCTGCCTAGGTGGGGGACCTCCAAGCCTCCCTCCCTCACTGCTGTCCCCTCTCAGGTGCTGCGGGACTACCTACAGGGGAAGCTGTTGGTCAGCCCCAAGGCCGGCGCCCGACTCGCCAGGCTGGCCGCCCTGCAGCACCGCAGCAAGGCCCAAGAGGACCACCTATTGGAGTGAGTGCTCCCATGGCCCCACACCTCCTGCCACCCCTGGTCCCTGCTGGTATGGAGGCACACCTCTCCTTCAGCCCCCCATCCCCCACCCATCTTCCATTGTCAAGGCCACTCGACTTGGACCCCTCCTGGCCTTCACCTGATGGGCCTGGAGTCCTGGAGGCTGTGTACACCTGACCTCCCACCCCAGCTTCTCATAGGCAGGGCCCACGCCTCCTTCGTAAGTCTGGATCCCCAATCTCACCCACAGTAGCCCCTGCTCATTTATTTAGCGCCTGCTGCATACCCAGCCTTGACCGACCAGCCTGTGTCCTAGGCGAGACCTGCAGACTTACTTGCCAAAGCCGGTGCAATCTCAAGTGAACATGTCCGCCATAAGGAACCTGACAGACCAGGAGCTGCGGCAGCTGCCAGTCTGCAGCCCCCAAGAAGCACAGATCAGCTTCCTCGGTGGGTCTGAGGCCCGGGGCTTGCAAGGGCCGAGGCAGGAGGCCCAGAAGGGAAGGGGTGGAGGGGCTGAGGAAGCTTCTCTACCTGCCCTGCCCTGCTCATCCCGAGCAAGTCGGGCAGCTCCCAGGGCCCGAATGGCCAGCATGCCTACCCTGGCCCCTCCATTCCCAGAGGCCGTGAGCCAGCTGCCCCTCTTTGGCTACACGGTCTATGTGGTGCTGCGGGTGAGTCAACTGGCCCTGCCCGGACCCAGCCTCTTGGGACTGAACCGCCAGCATCTCATCCTCATGGACCCCTACAGCCAGGTGGGCCGGGCTCCTGCCCCAGTGCTGGTCTGAGCACCCTGGAGCCATTCTCCCATCACCCATGGTGGCCTTTCCCGAGAGAGGCCAAGCTCTGCTGTCTCTGCTGCCGCAGAAACGGTGCCACTCCATCGCCCTCAAGGACCTGCACCGGCTCCACCTGCTGAGCCCCCTGGAGAGTAAGGGGCCCCCTGGCCTGGAACTCAACTATGGCTCTGCTGAAAGCCCCCAGACCATCTGGTTTGAGCTGCCGAAGGTGAGTGGCCGGGGCCTCTCATGACAGACACCCTGGCAAGGCAGGCCGGACCTGACCCCAGGCTTGGCATGCCCAGAGCCTGGGCCCATGCTCATGCCGGGGGCTCGGGTGTGGTGCGGGCCAGGGCAGACTGGGGAGCCCTGTCCTCACATGCCTGTTCCCCGGGCAGGCCCAGGAGCTGAAGGACACCATCGCCTTCCTGCTGGACAGCAGCCTTGTTCCCAACTAGTGGCCGGCCTCACCCAAGAGGAATGGGGGAGGGGAGGAGATGAGGAAGGGGCCCCTCCCAGGTCCAAGTCTGACCGGGAAGGTCTCCCTTGGGTGCTGTCAGGCCGTTTTGGTTTGGACTTCCCCATTTGGCTATTCTGGAACCTGCCGCAGCACAGCGCTGCTGGCCCACATGGAGGCCACGAGGCAGGAGCTGCTACAGTGACATCAACTGAGAAGGCCAAAGCAGGACTCCCCCTGGGGGGCCTGGAGTGGGGGCTGCGGGGACTTGCTTGGGCATCTGATGCTGCCCAGGCTGGGGGTGGGCGCCCAGCTGGCCCCAGGCCCTGGCTCAACATCAGCACGAACCCAAGGCTGGGAGAAGCAAACGGTGAGGAAATAAAACTCCCAAGAGAAAAGTCTGTGTCTGTGGGGCTGTGTGTCCAAACCAACAGGACTTTATTTCTCTGCTAAGTCTCTGTCCAGCCCGGCCTTCCTGACCAGGAGCTGAGCAGAGAGCAGGGCCTGGCTGCTGCCCTGCTCCCAAGTTCTGCTCCCGGGGCCAGGCTGGAGGCTGGCATTGCAAGGGAAAGGGGTAGTGGGCCAAGAACCGGAGGCCAGCAGGGCTCTTCCTGAGGCAGCCCAATGCCTCGGGCAGGTGGCCTCTCCCTGGCCTACAATTTAAGTACAAGAGGCGAGGGACCACTCTTTCCTCCTGTTCCCCTGGCAGCAGCCACCCCACCCCACCCCACCACCTTCTAATCTGGGGATCTGGTTCAGAAAACCCAGCCAAGAGAGGCAGGGAGGCTAGGAGGAAGACGACCTGAGACCCTGCAAGCAGAAAGTGGCTGGCCTCTGGCCTTTGGCCTTGATTTGGGAGGTGTCTGGGGCCATCTCCAAAGCGAGGTATGGTTGGAAGGTATGGACCCTGAGCAAAGACGGTGCCCCTGAGGGCTGCAGGCTTTCCACCTTCCCTGTTCCTGAGTGAGGCCCAGGCTGGCCCACAGTTGAGGCTGGGGGAGCACTCTGGCCCTAGCGGGCAGGAGCTGGTCATCTCTGTGGGTCACATAGGCCATGCCAGTCAGCTTCACTCTCACACCGGGCCCGACCGTGAAAAAACTGCTTGATGAAATTCTGGGCCTCTTCCTTCACTACAGATTTGGGAAGGGGAAACATGAGGGCCAGTCCCCTCCCCGCCACCAAGCCCCACAAACATCTCCTAGCCTGGTAATTTAGGCACTCACCGCTCCTTCCAGGAAAGGCCTTCTGAGTCAGCGAGTGAGAGAGGTGGCGGGCGAAGGCTTTAAACAATTCCTGGAGGCAGAGGGTGACAGGAGCAGAGAGCACGGACCCCTGCCCTGCCCCCCACAGTGGCCCTCAGCCACGACCCAAGAGCAAGGCAGACCCCAGGGAGGGAGGCAGCAACCTCAGGGCTGGCCTGCTTCTGCCCTGCTTTGTTCTCTGGCTCCACTCCCTGCCCCCACTGAACCCAGGCGTCCCAGGCCCAGGGGAGGGCAGAACCCGCCCACCTACCCTACCTTGGATGCAAACTTGCCCTCCTTGTAGAAAGGGGTCAGGCATTTGACCACAACGTTTGCAGCCTCCTTGAGGGAGATGCCAGGGGCTGGGAGAAGGCAGGAGTCTTGGGTTGTGGGGTTCAAGGTGCCCTGATTGCTGGCCGAGATGCTGTCCTTCGCCTCAGCTAAGATGGAGGCATTGGCTGAGAGGCGAGGCCTCTTCTGAGCCTGGTTCTCTGGGTTCTCCTGTGCAGGACCAGAGTGGAGAGTTACTCTTGGGCTCCCTATCACTGGCCCCTCCCCTCGTTCTGGAAGACTGTGCCTCAGCATCCGCTGGCTCCCTCCAGCCTGTCCCGTCTATCCCTGGGATGTAAAAAAAGATGATTTTCCCCAAACCCCTAATTCAGAGCGGAACAGATATCAGTCTGGTCTGCAGGCCTCCTCCCCTGTGGCCTGGTCCCTGTCAGTACCTGCTGGGGTCTGGCCCGCTTGCCCTTGTGTGTCTCCTTGGTGGGGGTGGGCTGGCCTTCAGGGGGCCCCTGGTCTCCGAGTATGCAGGCTCTGGCCAGAGGGGAGAGCAGGCATGAGAACTCCAGCCACCAGCTGCACCCGCAGCTCAGCCGGCCCAGCAGAGCGCACCCTAGGAACGGCCAGAGCTTCAGAGGCCCAGTTAGCAAAGAGGATTCCAGAGAATTTCAGAACTATCGGGGCCCTTACCTTGGCCTCTCCCTGGTGCACTCCTTGGTCTGGGGGGGCACAGCCAAACACCCCAGGGCTCCATCCTCCTCCCCTGCGCACTTCTCTGGGGCTGCTGGGGGTCCCCGCACTCCCTCACAGGAAGGGCCGGCACCTTCTGCCCCTGGGGCCGAGGTGAGGGGAGATGGGCTCTTGGCCCTTTGGCAGAAGCGGGCGATGTTCTGAGAATCCTTGAGGGCTGCGGCGGCTAGGAGCTGCTGCTTCTTGCTGGCCCGGGCCTTGGCACCGCCCTTGGAGGGGCTTTTCACCTTCTTCTCAGGGGAGGACCCCCCACAATAAGCATTGCTTCCAGGGGCCTCTCCTCTGGGCCCAGGGAGGGGTTCACTGCAGTCCTCCCCCTGGAGGCCGAGGGGCTGGCTGGGGACCTCCCACTCAGCTCCCCGCACAGGCTGTGGGGCTTGCTCCTCGGCCCACGTCTTCTCCGTCAGCTCAGCGGCCGTCTGGAATGAGCAGGAGCCTCTGGGGAAACCAGCTCCCACCCGCTTGGGTTTGAGCTGTAAAGAGGAGAAAGATCTGAGGGCACTCACTGGCTGGTCCAGGAATGGCTGGGCTGGTGGGCTCTCGGGAGTGGAGGAGGGAGAGACTGACCAGGACACCGCTGGGGGGTCAGGCTAAGGAGAGAAGACCTGTGGGGGCTGCAGAGGGAAGCAGGAGGGCAGGAGGGCCTGCTGCAGGGCGCCCAGGGCCAGGGCTGTGGCGCCAGGAGAGGGCAAGCAGCTGTGCCCTGGCTGGGGACAACGGAAGCGATGCCTTTCCCAGACCCAGGTTTGGGGTGGATGCCAGGATGCTGCTCACCGAGTACACCTGGGAGGCCGGCCGGATGTCATACTCGCTGGGCTCCGGGGGCTGGGCCTGAGCACTGCAACTCCTGGTATTGCTTCCCACGTCATAGAGCTGCCCATCCTTGGAGGCTCTGTGGATCTCAGCCACCTGAGTCAGGGACAGGCAGAGACGCCGTGACACCCACTAGCTCCTGAGAGCCCCAACCCAGACTTTCCGCAAGCTCGTGGCTGCAAGTAACTGGGCACTGGATGAGTTCTAGTCCTGACGGGGTTGGCTGGAAACACCTCCGGCTGGCAAAGAAGGGAGGTCAGGCTCCCCTTGGGTAACTGGCCTCCTGGCAGGGGACAGGCAGCTAGCCTGGGAGGCTGGAGGGGCTGTCTCTCCCACCCTAGCCCAGAAGCATGCCCTGCCCAGGGCCCACCTTCTTCAGCACGCTGGCTTTGTACAGGTTGGCCGCCTTGGCACTTCGGAACATCTCATGTTCCAGCTCCACAGCCTTGGCCTGGAGATCAGGTCTGAGGGTAGGAATGGGCACGAGGTGTCAGGTGGGCCAGAGCCCTCTCTCTGTTGAGCTCCTATGGGATTCTCCCCGGGGACCCTGGAGATGACTTCAGGGCCTCGTGGGAATGGCCTTGGGCACAGGGATTCCGACCCAGACCCCAGGTACCCTGGGGCTCACTGTCTAGCTGGCGATGGCAGCCCCTCGGTCCTGCTGGGGCTAGTGAGACCTGCAACCACTGGGAGAAGGATGGGTCACAATTGGGGGAAGGGTGCCCAAATAAGCCAGGAGGGATGGGGGTTCTTGTGGTCTACAAGGAACAGGGGCTTGGGGAAGCGTCTTTGGCCCCTGTGACCCGGGTGACTCACCCATGGGTGGTATCTGTGGCCTGGTGGTTACTGCTCAGAGCCTCCTCCAGAAGCCCCAGGCAGTGCTCACGGGCCTACACAGAGGGCAGAAGTTGGTCACTCAAGCCTCAGGGTTGGGGAAAGAGTCAGGGGGGCAGGTGTGAGGAACTGTCCACCACTTACCTTCACAGTGAGTCTGGGGATCTTCCTGCTAGAAGCCTCTTTCAGGGGACAGTCCTCATCTGAGGGGAAGAGGAGTGGGTCCTTCCATTCTACCTCTGCTTTCTGGAGTCCCCAGCCCCGCAGTGAGACATCTATACCCTAGGAGTAGCCCAAAAGCCCCTGGGGACATTTCTGTACTGACCTGGGGGTACAAATTCTTCTATCTTGGGGTCTTTGCCCTAGAAGATGACATGAAGGGCCTATGAGGCATTTGCTTAGCTGTAGGCCAGCCCCCCGTCCGGCGCCAGGGTAAGGGCTGAGGGAGTGTGAACGGGGGGCCACCTGGGACCCCAGCAAGCCCCCATCCCCTTTACCTTGCGTAGGCTCATCTGTTTCTGGTAGAAGAGATTCCATTCCCGCTTGTGGGCCTCGTCTCTGCCCTCGTCCCCACTGCCTCCAGAACCTTCATCATACCTAGGGGACAGGCGAGGCATAAGCAGCCCTGGGCCTGGACTCTGTCCTCCTGTCATGCTTCTCTGGTGGGGCAGTGATGTCTCTGATAGCCTGGCAGCTGGAAGAAACACCAAGCTCCTGGCTCCAACATGGCCCACGGGGACAGGAGTGAACGATGGCACTGGGGCGCCTCTAGTCTGGCCTTGGCACGAGGGGGAGAATGCCAGCCTATCTGCAGTGGGTTGGGGCCCCTGACTTCACAGCGCCTCACCTGCTGAAGCCCCCATAGCCCCGGCGGCCTCCCTCATACAGCTCAGGGTCAAAGCCATTCCCCTGGGAAGGCCCGATGCAAGTCTTGTTCCAGCTGCTTCTGTGCTCCAAGGCATCCAGCTGCTTCCGCAGGGCCCCAGGGTCCCGGCAGTGGTCACAGCCCTTGGTGCAGGCAGGGGGCGCATCCCCAAAGTACTTGGCAATGGCAGCATGGCGGCACCTGGCGGAGGCAGCACAGCAGAGGTTGGGGTGAGGGACCCAGGCAGGCCAGTGTTCATCCACCCACTCCCTGCACTCTGGCTGAGAAGCTTTACATGCGGGCACCACGCTCAGTACGTCACACACCTCACGCTGTATGAGCCTGACAAGGCATCATTTGGTCACCCGTTTCACAGATGACGACAATGAGGTGAAGGAGCTTTTCCAAGGTCATACAACACATCCGGAGAAGACAGGGCGTGACCCCCATTCTGTCCTGCTTCGCTACACATTGCTCCTCTCGGTCCTGGCCTCTGCTCTGTACTCTGCCCTCCGGCGGAGGGGGGGGCCCCAGGAGTAGCTTCGGCTCTGGGTACAGATGCGACTGGGTAAGGATGCTGCTGAGGCCGCATCCTTAGGGGAAGCTCTGGACGGCTCAAAGCCCACACGTTCTTGCCCGTCAAATGGCGCCGGAAGAGCGCTGGCTCCTCTGGCTGTGCAGCTGGGGAGACGGCGTCCGGCGCACGGCGAGCCCTCTGTATTACTCTTCGCCCTTCCCGGAGGCGGGGCACGGAAGGACCAGCGTGAGGTGGCCCTACCCCTGCCTCGGCACTCTGCCCTGCTTCTACCTCTTGGCGACTTCTCTGTCCCCAAGAAGACTGCCTGCGTACACAGCCCGGGGCCGGGGCTGCCCGAGAGCAGAAAGCAGCTCTGAGAGCTGGCGTCATATGCTGCTCACTGGTGAGGGCAGCGAGGAGACCAGCCTTGGCAGGAGTCCATGACATCTCGCGGTGCCTCAACCCTGCCACAGCCCCCTTGCTGCGGTACCAGACTCCAGCTGTCTCTCCTAGGACTCCCACGATGGGGGCACAGTTGGTCCTCAGGGCAGCTGCAGAGGCCCCCGGAGGGACCACAGATCTCTCAGGGCCCTTGCAAAGGGCCAGTCTTGCCGCAGGAATGTGGCATGGGGTAGGGGAGCCTGAGAGACTGGGTGGCAGAGGCAGGGCTGTCCAGGCACCATATCCTGGGGACAACAATAGGTGGCATCACTCTTTAACCGGAACGCCTCTCAACGTGAGGACCACCCGGAGCTGCAAAAACACTTTGAGGAGCGGAGACCCCTGAGGCGCAGGCACCAGGAACAAGAGCTGAGGCTTACACAGGCCCTAGGAAGTGGGGTCTGACTACTTTTAGAGAATGCAGCTTTGAATGGCAGGAGATGGCAAGTGGGCCCAGGCAGCCACCAGAGGGCACCGTTCCCTCCACTCCTAAGTCACCGTGAGGCTCCTGCCATCGCCAGTCTGCGCATCTGCACAGTGGCCGCCTGTCCAGCCTCTGGGAGGCTTTGGCATCTAAGTGGTGTGGCTACACGGTTGGCATCCTTCCCCCCACCCTCCCTCAAGCCCGGACTCACTGGGGTTTTGTGCTCACACTCAAAGGGCTCCATTGAGAGCTCACAGATGCGGGCTGGGGTCGGCTCCTACCCTGCTCCGGGCACAGCCTGGTCTGCTGGGGTGGCACAACCAACCAAATGTCAAAGGGCCCTGCCAGCCACAGCTCTGGAGCCTGTCCCTGCCGGCCAGGGCCAGGCGTGCAGAAAGGGTCCCAGCAAATACCCTTTGGAAAGACTGAGATCAGTAGGGTCCTCCCTCATCCTGGGGCTGAGGAACACCAGGCACTTCCCGGGCAAGCAGGCCACGTGCAGGCTACTCTCAAGTCACCCCAAGTTCTTCCCCAAGATGCCTCCCTCGGGGGCTGGCCTTGTGGGTGGGCCGGCAGCTCCCCCACTATTCACTTTCTTTCTTCAGAGGGGCCAGAGGGCGGGACCAGCCAGGGAGTCTCCAGACAGACAGGTTGGAGAGGTGGGGGGGATGGGCCCAAAGCCCTCCTGAGGGCTAGGGAGGGGGCCAAAGAGCTGGGAGTGCTGTGCGGCCTCCCTTCCCCACTCCACTGCTCAGGGGGAGCCTCCCAGAGGGCTTCTTTGCCAGGGAACAGGAGAGCCGACCTCCTATCAGCTCCCAGCCCAGGCCCAGCCCACGATGGCTTAGCACACACCCGCCAGGAGGGAGAGGAGAGGAAGAGGAGGAACAGCAGAGTTCGCCCAGGCAGACCTCCCAGGGGCAGGGTGGTGCAGGGGAGTCCGAAGTCACCCGCCAAGGCCCCAGCAGGGATTCCCTCGCCTGGGCAGGGCAGCGGTGGCACTGGCTCCCCCTCCTTCGGTGGCCGCCCCGTGTAATTTGACACTTGGATCTCCAGGACGACCAACAACAGAAAAGCTGAGGCCGAGACAGCAGCTGGCTGTCAGCAGCCAGGAGTTCCACACGCTGAGGAAGGCGCCCAGCAGCGGGTCAGGAAAGAGGCATCAGAGGAGGAAGGAAGAGGTGGTGGCCGGGCCCGAGGACAGGCCCAGGAGGCTGCTGGGCTCGCCGGCATCTGCGGTTGCCCCCCAACCCCACACCCGAGTTCCTAGGTGAGTGGTGCCGGCCACAGATGATAGGGTGGGGGGTGCGGGGCAGCCAGGGTCCCCTGCCCCAAGGGTGGAGAGCCACCATCTGCTTCGACCACAGAGGCTCACGGTGGGGGTGCAACTCAGTCACAGTCTCCAGACAGCCTCGTTTAAACGTGGGCTCTCCCTTCTTCTGCTGGGCCCCGCACTGGGGGAACACGGGCTGAGGCTGCAGCTCTCTGCTCAGAGTGCTTTCCTCCCGGCTTGCTGAGCAGGCAGAGGGGCCCCGAGTGCTTGCTTACTCTGCAAGTTAGTTGAAGCTTGTTCTATTCAGGGGGCTTAAACAAGGGATTTGGCTGTCCTGGCTTGGGAGAGAACGGCTGCCTGCCCACTGAGCCTCCCTTTTTCCCAGGATCAACGCAGAGCCCTCTGTGTGGCTGCTTTCTCCCGGTGGAGGCGGCTCAGGGCAGGGTCTGCCCCGCCAGTTCGTGCCCCCCCAGGAACTTGGCGGGACCCGTAGCAGCTCTGCCCATCCATGTCCTGCATCAGTGCGGCCACTGCCACCTCTCGTGAGGGGCTTGGCCCACTCACTGCCAGGTGTTCTCAGCTCAGGCTAAGCCCAGGTGCTCCTCCCTCGGCCCACTGGGACTCCCATGAGCTCCCTAATCGCCCTGAATGCTGCGCCAGAAGCCTGAGGGCCAGACTCTAAAACCAGGGTGGGGTCAGGAGAAGGCAATGACAGTGAGGCTGGTGGAGGACCTGCCCGGTATTTGGCCTTCTGCCGCGCCACTGGAATGCTGAGCCCAAGACTGCTCTTCGAGCAGCACGGGGAGCAGCCCCCTTGGGCAGGGCCCCACCAACCGAGGCTGCCTACTCCTCCTGCCTCCTGCCCCCACACCAGGGTTAAAGTCTTCCTTCCCCACCCCCCAGATGTTTCCCCCAAAGCAAACAGGCTAGTATCTACTTAGAAAAACAACAATCCAGGGAAAAGTGGAAACCAAGGATCAGTCCAAGTGTTTTTGGCTCAGCAAAGGCTGTGGGACTTGGCCCACGGTTGATGACTGGGGAGACTAAAAGCCCTGCAGCGATGGGCCAGGCATGGCAGAGAGGGGCCGGGCGCCGGGTCTGTGTTGGAGGCAGCGCGCAGGGCTGGGTGAGGGAAGGGCCAGGTGTGAGCCCAGGGCTACCCCTGCTGGCTCGGATCTGTACGGCAGGCAGGCAGGCAGCAGAGTCCTGCAGCCACAGGACATAGGAGGATGGGGTCACCTGGACACAGGTGCTGAGCTGGAATAGGAGGGTGATGCCGAGCTTCCAGGGCTGGGTGAACCATCACTAGCAGCAAGAAGTCCCTCCTCCAGTCCTGGAAAGCCATGGGGTTAGGGAAGCAGGACTGCACGGGGTTCAAATGTCTACTTCCCACAGCAACTTGGAGCTAGGACAGAAAAGGGCATCATCTCAAGGCTTGACGCAGTGCACAGTGGACACCTCTGCCTTACTGATCAGGCCTCTGGACCCCACAAATCTGCCACAACCATCAGTTTGCCTCATCATAGCTGTTTCTCAAACAAGACAGTGCCCAGTGGGGCAAGAGTGGCTGTAACCCACCATGACAAAATGACAGGGGCCCTGAGCCATCAGCACACCACTTATCAGTCATAAACAGGCTGGCCTGCTGCCTGCTCTCTTCCACAAAGGGCCTCTGGAGTTGGAGTATCAGTTTTGCAAGGAGGAAACAGGGAAGCTTCAGGACCAAGTGGCAGCTGTCTAGCCTGCAGGATGCCTGCCTGCTCAGTCACAAGGTCCTCTGTGCCAAGAGATGCCCCACAAAGGAATGTTTTCTGGTCCCTCCAGCTCTGCCAGCCTTCACCTCTGCCCGGCTCACTTCCCCCTCCACTGGCTGCCATTTCAGCCACCGAGCACCCTCCAAAGGTTCCAAGAAGGGCCATAGAGGCAGCCAAGGCTGCTCTCCCTTCCTGGGGCCGTGGGAAGCCACTTGCTTTGGCTGCCTTCAACCAAAGCACTCCTGAGCACAGGGCTGGGAGGGACTCTGATTTCCCTGGTTCACAGGCAGGAAGTACAGTTTTGGAAGGAGAATGGATGACCCTCCTATCTCCTTGAGATAGACCAGAAAGATACACGCGATCATCAGTACTGGCTCTGGGCCTCCCTTCAAACCTGGGGAAGTAAAAGGGACAGGCGGCAGCCAGCCTCAGAGCACGCACGTGCCCCGGGTCACAGCTGGGAACACTTACAGACTAGGACTCCCTACAGAACAACGCCTGAGGAACATACCGCACGGTCACCTGATGACTACTGGTTATATCGGGCACCAGGCGTCAGGCACCCCCCGGGGCCATGCTTTAAATAGCCCGCTGGGAAGAGCGCCTGGGACCTGCTGGAATGTGCCTCCTCCCTCTTAGAACGAGGTCCCTCCAGCTCCCACGGTCCCCACTAAGGTTTATTCTGCTCAAGCCCAAATGGAAATGGCAGAACGTCAACTGAAAAACAAAGGGGGTTCCGTCAGCCTTCGGGGTAGAATCTTGGCTGGACCCATTCCCGCTCACAACCCAGACAGAATCCGTGAGAAGCCTGGGGTGAGACCCCAGGGCTGGTACAGCTTGTTAACTCAGCTCACCAGAGAGGCCCTGGGCGCAAAGGCACGATGCTATCCATGGCCACACGGCCACAGCCACGGCCTGCCACTGGCGTGCACTGGCATTCCTCCCAGCGCGGGGCCCAAGTCCTCTGGGTGGGACTCTGCAGCATCCTGCCTTCACGACGCCCAGAGAATGGCCGACTTCAGAGCCGAAGCTTCTGACCGACGAAGCCCCTTCCTGCACAGCAGAGCAGCCTTGGCCCAGCCTGCATCCTCCCTGCTCTACAGATCACACCCCTCAGACTGGCTGGGTCTCCACACCACTTCTTGCTCACGAGCGGAGGTCTCGCCTCCACAATCCCTCCCCGGGTCTTTGGACCTGGAAACACAAGTGAAAAAGCCACTCTTGCCCAGCTGGCCTCCGCCCGCTTCCTCTTTCAAGGAGTCTTCGATGGCTACATTGGGCAATGCAGGCACAGGGCCAATCAGGCTGAAGAAGCCAGACCAAGTGGAGACGAAGAGGGGAAGAGAAAAGGTGCCCAACTCCTGAGCCCTGTGCAAAGTCTCCTCTGGGGCTTTGCTTGGCACCTCTGTTCCCTCCTCTAGGAACGAGACCAGCAGGCGGGCTACTGCGCTTCTGGAAACATGGGAATTGGGGCGCCCAGAGAGGCCCCGGAATGAGAGGGGACTACCCTCCTGGTGCAAACCTACTTCACTGGTCAACCTGGGGGAGGGGGCGGGGCACATTTAGCGTGACCAGAGAAGAGCGGCCCTATGCTTGGGGAGGAGTTTGGTGAACCTGAAACAGACAAGATCTGGCCTTTCAGTGACAAGTCACATGTGGTTCTCAAAGAACAGGTGTGGCCCTGGCCTGGGGGTGAGACACCTAAATAAAAGCAGTGCCCAGACTCATGAGTGTGGAAAGGGGCCGATCATGCAGAACACACCTGCTTCCAAAGGGCTCTGGGGCCCTGGCCCTGCACCGGGCCTACTGCACAGTCAGTGCCCTCAGGAGGCCGCTCTGGGGGCTGGCTTACTTGCCAGCCAGAGAGCAGGCTGCCTAAGACAGGCCTCCATGAGAGACAGCATGGGGCAGTGGGGGGCTGCTGGCCAGGCTCTCCGTCCTGCTGTGTGACCTCAGAAGAACCATTTACACTCCTGGCTCTGCTTCCCATAAAGGGACGCAGAGACGGATGCCCTGTGGCATTCTAGGATCCTGTGCCCCTTAGTACACTTGATCTCCTTTGCAGAAACATGCTGACCCTGGGGTGGGGTGTGAGAGGAGACAGGAGGATCTAACTCCAGGAGCCTCCCACTTCTGACAGGAAACCCTCTAATCCTCCAGGGACCCATCATCTGCCTGCTACCCTCAACATCACTTAAAACACAGCTCCCGTCTCCAGCCCGCCCCACCACCTGCCTTCCCCTCACACACCGCAAACAGCCTGGGTACACAGGCCATAGACAAAGCTCCCCAAGGGTGTTTGGGGAGGGTCTCTGACAGTGTACAAGGGGGTACGACTGCTCCCAAAGGCTTCCTCGATGCTCCTACGGTGGCTGAACCCCCCTCAGAGGGGAATCACATGTGCGGGGCCCCAATGTGTGCAGGATCTGTGCTGGCCACGGCTGTGCTTCCAGGAGTCAATCCAACAGCCTCGAAAGATGGGCATCTCCTCTCACGTAAAATGAGAGAAAGAAACAGACTCAGAGAGACAAAGTGAGACACATCCATGTCACAGAAGCAGGAAAGGGGCAGGCGGCATCGAAACAATGTCCCGGGGGGCGGGGGCAGCTGACCAAACGAGAGCAGTTACCACATGGAAGACAAGACTCGGGAGGCACAGGCCAGCTGCCGTCCAGGTCCCGAAGGCCCGCGAGGCAGAAGAGGGGTACAAGTGTCCTATGTGACCACAGGCAGGACCAACAAGGTCAGGAGGAGGTCCCACTTCCAACGATCAGCGCTGTTCCAAGAAGGAAGAGGGTAGGCGGCCATAGTAGGTGGGACCCCACATCTCACTGAGAGGGGCTCACGCAAAGGCTGCATGCCAGAAGGAGTGCAGGGACCTAGATACAGGGTAGAGGGTTCAAGCAGACGTTCAAGCAGAGGTTCAAGGCAGTTCTAAGACAGCTCTACTGTGGTGGCAGTCCCAGCAGGGACTGGCTTCCAAGACAGCAGCCATCTCAGGAGAACCTGTCTGGCCCAGACCCAGGACGAGGTGGCAGTAATTAGACCCTCAGGTCTGGCACGAGCCTCTGGCCACCTGTTACCCTGCCTTGGATCAGAGCTGCCTTGGTGAACAAGTTCGGGCTGGGCTGGCACACACTGTCCCCCATCCACTTCCGAAGAGGCACTGGCTCCCCAGGTCCATGGCTGAGACTGAGGGGGAAAGACACTGAGGCAGAGCACGCCCCAACTCACAGGCTCAGCCCGGACCTTCCCCTTTAACCTGTTGGGCACCTGTAGACAGGAAGATGTTCTCAGTCGTGGGGCCTGGAGGGCTGAGTTGCCACCTACCTGGGGCAGGGGTAGGGGCAGAGGGGACTCTCCTGGTCTGAGCCGGCGGAAAGGGGCTGGTAAACCAGCTGTGGGATGCCAGATCCCATCCTGAGAGGGCCCCCTTGGGCAAAACTGCAGGGACACAGCGTCATCTCTTCCTCCTCAAAGAACACTGTGTGAGTAGGCGGGGGGCCCTGGTGGGGCCCAGACTACCTCCCTGTGAGCTCTCACCTCCAGCTGACCCTAGCTAGAAGCCCCAGTGTGCCTGCTCGAGGAAGAACCTTATCCTTCTGCCCCACAAATGATGGGAGGCAAGAGCACCCGGCTGGAGCCCTAAAGCCCAGTCTCCCTGCTGGGAACCCACGGGAGGCACCCAAAGTCCTGAAGGACCCAGGGGTCACTGGGGGAGCTGTGCCAGCCCAAGGCGCCCCAGCAAAACCAGGAGTGGTGCCTGAGACAAAGGACTGTAATAGTGAAGTCACCCCACCTCAAAGTCGGGAGCCCTGGCCAACCGTGGCCGGCTAACAGACCTCTCCTGTGTCTGGCTGTGCCGGGCAGCCCCCATGGCAGGGCCTCAGGCTCCACGACGGGTGGTGTCAGCTGGGTGGGGACTGAGGGCCACTGCTGGGTGCTGGGTGGAGGGCCCCAATGGCTCCCTCCCCCCATGAGCCACAGGGGTACAGGGGTGAGACCTGACGAACTCGTTCTGCGGGCTGCAGGTGGGTGGGGACTCCGGCCCCGTGTCTGCTCAGCACAGCCAGGAGGAGCCCGGCAGGAGCCCGATGTACCATGGCAGCCGCTGACTTCGTGCAGGAGATGCGCTCCACGGGTGAGAAGTTACTGCTCAAGCTACAGAAACTACCCCAGGCCGAGCCTGTGGAGATAGTGGCCTTCTCGGTCATCCTCCTTTTCACAGGTAAGCTCGGGCTCTCACATTCTCCCCAGCACCCTGGCTCTTCCTGGCATCCAGGAAAGGTGAGACCATGGTGCTGGCCAGAGGGCTGGCTAGGTGTCCCCCAGACAGAGAAGGAGAAGGAGATGTCCCTGGGGAAAAGCCAAGGGACTGCCCTAAGGCTCGACAAGCTGCGCCAGTGATGATGGTGCGGCGCTGGAACCAGGGCCCGGAGGCAGCCCCAGCTCCCAACCAGGATCGAGGGAGCGAAGCTATGGGCAGCAGAGGAGGCTGGCAGGGAGGTCAGGGCCCAGGGGCTGCCACGGGGACAGCTGACACCTCGCCAGAGTCTCTTTGGGCAAAGATCCTGCATACCTCTGGAGGGGTTTCTTTAGAAGTCGGGTGTATGTCCTTTCTCTCCCCCTGCTGAGCTCCCGGTGCTCGCTGCTTCTCTCCTCTCCTCCCCCAGCTACCGTGCTGCTGTTGCTGCTGATAGCCTGCAGCTGCTGCTGCTGCCCTGAGCACAGAGGCAGGAAGGTCCAAGTGCGGCCCATGACCCCGCCGTGAGGGCCAGAGACGAGGACGAGACGCTGGAGAGGAGGCTGCCAAAGCCATGACCCCAGGTGCCACCTGGCCCTGCGGCCCTCAGCCCACAAGACCACGATCCGTGGCCCCAGCTCCGACCCTGCCCAGGAACCCGCCACCTGCAGCCTTAGCGAGG
This sequence comes from Ursus maritimus, assembly GCF_017311325.1. Classification (NCBI taxonomy): domain Eukaryota; kingdom Metazoa; phylum Chordata; class Mammalia; order Carnivora; family Ursidae; genus Ursus; species Ursus maritimus. Next base: position 5,890,333 of record NW_024424897.1, on the reverse strand, counting down.
AAACAAGGGCTGGTACGGCCACCAAACTCCGACCTGCCAGTGAATCCTGGGGGGCCGAGGAGGAGTCAATTGGTTAAAACACTGAGTAAACAAAAACTGGGGATTCTTTCCCAAACTGCACCTTTTAACAAAACACAGAAGCAGGGTCCCCATACTTGAATGGAGAATAGCCTGCGCCTATGGGGACCTGGCCCTTGGGGCCCCCACGCCGAAGAGGGACTTTGTGCAATAGCTACTGGGTCCCGAGCTTCCCACCAGAGGGGAGCGTGTCAGTATTCTGCTCTGGTATTTGCCCGTTTCTTTCCCAGTAAAAGCTTTCTGGTTATGTGTTTCTGTGGCGCCAGACTCCCTGGCCTGGGCTCTGTGCTTCTGAAGGGCAATGTGCCAGAATTCCAGGGGTGTGGCCGGTGACTGTCCTTGCCAGGCCTCTGCACTCCCTGTGCCCACGAAAGCTGGAAAAACACACAGGCAGGAATGCCATGCAAGAGGGAAGCAGGGGAAGGGTGAGGGTGAAAGGCCCATCAGCACCAGCTGCTAACGAGCTCTGGCTCCAGATGGCCCCTCTGCAGTGGCGGGGCAGCGTCTGCCTGGGTGCTGGGCTCAGGAACGCCACTCCACAGCTTCCACTGCCACTTAACGTTAGCCCACATGCCCTGCACCAGCAGGCTCAGGCCCCTGGGTCTTCCCAAACTTCTGGAGTCAGAGAAGAGAGGTCAGGCCCCTACTATTGTCCATAGCCTGCATCCTAACCCCTCGGTCCTTCCCCCATTGTGTGCCAGGCTGTCTGGGTACAAAGCCTCACCTGCTACTCACCGGCTATGTGAATGCGGGTTAGTGATTCAACCTCCCTGACCCACGTTTCCTCCCCTCTGAGACTCCGCTGACCCCGGGAGCTGCCTCCTGGAGTGAGCTAATGAGGAGAAACTGAGATAACCTACAGCAAGCACTTGGCACAGTGCTGGGCAGATCCTAAGAGCTCTGCAGATATGAACCATCGTCATTATCTGCCCCTCTAAACAAGAGCAACGTGGACCCATATTAAGCACTGGCTCTGCCACAGTGCAACGCCGCCCTGCCTCCCTCCCTTTAGTTTACTTTCTCTTCCAGAAAATGTTTCAGGTACGGCTACCAACCCAGGAATGAGGGTAGGGGAGTCAAAAATCTCTCTGTGGTACCTCCCCCTTCATCCCCGCTGGTCCCCCAGAGCCACTAGGGGTGGAGTCCTGTCCATCTAGAAAACAGAGTGGAGAGGGGATGCCCGGCCCTGCCCCCCACTCCCCTCCATCTCCGGCTGGCAGGCAGGTGGGAGAAACTCTGGCTGGTTTCATTTCCTGGTGTCCACTGACTTGTTTGACGGGTTTGGTTTAGGTTGAAGACCCAGAGAGGAAGTCCTTCCACACAAAAGAAAAGAAATTCAAGAACCAGCCTGTACCCACCCCACAAGAACGGGATTCAGAGTAACAATGGGAATGACAAGGATGCTGAAGGCGGCAGGCGATGATCAAGCTGGCCAAAACCCCCCTAGGGCTTCTGTGTGCCCAGCCGCTGCCCAAAGATTTTTTTTTCTTTAACATTTTATTTGAGGGGCGCCTGGGTGGCTCAGTCGTTAAGCGTCTGCCTTCGGCTCAGGTCATGATCCCAGGGTCCTGGGATCAAGCCCCACATCGGGCTCCCTGCTCAGTGGGGAGACTGCTTCTGCCTCTCCCAATCCCTGCTTGTGTTCCCTCTCTCGCTGTCTCTCTCTCTCTCTGACAAATAAATATTTTTAAAAAAAAATATTTTATTTGAGAGAGAGGGAGAGGACAGAGGGAGACCCAGGCTCCCCGCTGAGCAGAGAGCCCGATATGAGGTTTGATCCCAGGACCCCGGGATGATGACCCAAGCCGAAGGCAGACGCTTCACCGACCAAGCCGCCAGGTGCCCAGAGCCTAAAGCATCTGATGCGGGTGATCTTCGATCACAACAGCCTCCATGCCATGGGCACCGTTATTATCCCTATTTTAGAGATGAGGAAATTGAGCCTTAGCAACACTAGGTCACTTTCCTAAGTTCAACCAGCTAAAAAGTGGTAGAGCCAGCCTCTGGGCCCAGCCCACCCAGCTGCAGAGCCCCTGCTCACCACAGCCGGGCCCTGAGGCCTCTCAGCGGCCGTTCAGATAAGGCTCCCATCCCATTATCCTCCATCAAACAATCTTAGATTCCACACCCCAAACTGTTGAAAAATCACCTCCCTGTGAGTGGGTGCAGCCCGAGAAGAGCTAGGGAGGGGCCCAACTAGGACTCCCTCCCAGAAGGAAAACAGGGAAGGTGGGAGGAACCCAGAGGGGAAACCCTGCCCTTTTCAGTCCAGGCACCAACAGCTAGAGGGGCCCCTGGAAGCCCTCAATTCAGGAGATGATCAACAGTGGGGCAGCCCAATTCCCGTGTGACTCTCCCTTAAGCAAGTTTTCACTGGCACCAAGAATGCCCCTCCTGAGACGGTGGCTGAGGCTGTGCCTCTTTGCTAGGAGATTCTGGCTCCATGGTCCGGCCGCCAAGAGGTGAGGACCATGGGCCCTTTCTTTAGCATTCTCCTCCTCCTAACTGCTGAGCCCGAATAAGATGACATTCCTGCGCTGCTGGGAAGGCTCACTCCTTCCCACTCGGCAGCAAACGGGCCCACGCTGAGTCCCGCCACTCATGGCTCCCCACGGCAGTGCTGGGCAGGCTTCAGTCCCACACAGCTCAACCAGATCAGCTCCAGGGTGACAGGAGCCTGGCATACTCCCAGCACAGGTTTTCTCTGGAAAAGAGATAGGGAGAGAAAGTGGCAATACACCCACTGTGGGAAAGAACAAACAGAGAGGGACAGCAACGGTGGCCATGGAAGGGGAGGCCAGCAGGCTGTCTGCGCCCTGAAGGACATCTGGCTATCACAGGTCTCCATTCCTGCCACCAGGACCCCTGGAACGAGCCACCCCCAAGTTTGCCTGCGTTCACGGCTGCACTGATTTCCCAGCCTCATCAGGCCCCCACTGACGCCGGCCTCTACTACAGGAGCCTCTCACTTCCTCCAGAGGCCCACACTCAAGATCCCGGCATTTTACCGGCTATTATGCCTTATCAGAAACCACAGGAGAGCCATGGGCGCAAGAATCTCATTAGCAAAACCTGGCAGAAACCACACAAAACACTCTTCTCCTCAATCTGTTTTCTCAAGCATTAACGTCCGAGAGCAACCTACCGTAAAAATCTACACAACATAGTTGCCTGTGGGTAAGGCAACTTTTTTTTTTTTTTAAGATTTTATTTATTTATTTGACAGAGAGAGAGACAGCCAGCGAGAGAGGGAACACAAGCAGGGGGAGTGCGAGAGGAAGAAGCAGGCTCCCAGCAGAGGAGCCCGATGTGGGACTCGATCCCAGAACGCCGGGATCACGCCCTGAGCCGAAGGCAGATGCTTAACCGCTGTGCCACCCAGGTGCCCCGGGTAACGCAACTTCTAAACCAAAAAACTGAGAACAAATTAATTTTGTTCTCAAAAGTACTTTCCTTACCCTCCTTGGGACCTGCTGCCTGCCATGAAACACTGTCCCCTAGTCCTACCTCTTCTGTGGTCTTCGTGCCTCAACCTAACCGCACTTCTTACGGCGGATCCTCTCAGCCCCCAGGCCAGGCTACACCGCACACCAACAGCATTCTCCACCTCTTCCCATAACGTTCCCGTCATGATGATCATTTCCGTAGGATTTTCTGATCAGGGACCAGCAATTAGCTGGAAGAGCAGGTTAAAGCCGCTTTCGTGTACGTGACACATAACATTCCCCACACGTCTCATCTTAAATGGAAACATATCCGTGCACATTCCTTGGCCAATCTTTTCACTGTAGGGCCAAAGTCTTTTCTCCGAGTGTGGGGTCTGCTGGCCAGAGAGTCCCTATATGGCTCTTTGCTAACTGTGGTTACTATAAAGCAGAACAAGAACTTAAAGACGTCCACAAAGAAATCAGCACGTGAAATCCTGGATTTTTGCAAAATGTTTCCAGTTGTCTTGCCATATCTGTTTTGACAGAAATACTGAGTGATTCCAAAATCATTCCAAAGTGGGGTGCTTATAGCAACAACTCCCCCCCACCCCCACCCCCGCCCCTTGAAGTATGGCACAGAGCTTCGGAGCTCAGCCTCTGCGGCCGAGCTCCAGAGCTGGGTTTAAACCACCCTCCCACGACCCCCCAGCAGTTACTTCTTAGCTGGATGACCTTGGGTAAGTTGCTTCACCTCTGTGCCTGCTCCCCAGCTGTAAAACTGGGGTTTTGGCAATTACTGTTGCTCCATGTTTTTAGGTAACATTAAGTGTGATAATGTCATTAGAATAACAAGGACAAATGCCACAAACAGGTTTGGGAACAAACAGCTGACTCCTGATAAGCATCCAACTTAACTGATGGAGGAAGTAGACGGCGGTGCCAGAGACCAGCCTCCTGACTGGGGGGGGCATTTGGCAGCCAAGGGCATGCGTCGGTATGTTTTACAGAGGGAAACCCGAAGCAGCAGCTGAGCCCACGACAGTTAAGAAGGACTTTACTGAACTCACTCATCATCTGTCTCCTACAAACCCCGGCTGCACGTTAGGATCGCCCCACCGGCTTTCCAGAGCACGGGGCTCTGACTGCTCAGGGACTGAACTGATACCAGGCAAGGTCCAGATGATTCTAATGAGCAGGGCTGAGGACAAGCGAGCTAGCATGGAAGCCTGGGTGGGCAGGGCCTGCCTCCCTTGGTTCACAATGGACACGAGGTACCTAGCGCAGTTCCTGGCCACACCAGGCATTTGAATCCTAACTTTTAAGGACTGAATCATGGCCACTAGGTTTCCATTTCTGCTTCCCCGCTGCCCTATCACACCAGTGTGTAGGAACCGACCACGTGAACCAGCTGAGAGGCTGGCAAAGGCACTATGGAGAAGTTAGTCTCCGCAGGACCCCAGGGCCTCAATGGTAATAAACACCTCCACAAAGAAACTCCTTCCAGGAGGTGCCAGCTGGCACTGGTTAACCATTCACCAGCCCCCCCCCCCCCGACACCACAGAAAGAGAGCAGCCCAGGTGCGGCTCCAGCCCAGGGCTTTCTGGAGTCCTGGGCTTCCTGCACTCTGGCCAGGACCTCCCAGTCCACAGGCCAGCAGCCAGACAGAGAGGACAGGCAGAACCCAGCCACAGGTGAGGCGGACAGGTGGCCTGAGGCAAGAGTCCTGGATCCAGTCTCTTTCCGCACCCTACCCCAAGCCTGACTTCTCTCGGTGAGGACGCCTGAATATACGTATCCTGAGCAGCATCCAAAACGACATCACAAAAAGGACAGAACGCAGCTGAAGGAGTAAGTATGAAAGGCAGAAGGGGAAGGCAGTTGCTAGGCAACGGGCCCTAACCCACCTTTGTTCGATCCCGTGATGGCAATGAGGTCTGGTCAGGGCTACTTGACCATGCCAATACCTTTTTCTCTCAACAGCTGCTTCTTTGAGTCAGGGTGCGGCTCGGGCCCCCAAAGCGTGGGGCCTGCAGGATTACCCTGACCGGCCCGCTCTTAGGACACAGGAGTGTTAACAGCAGAATCAGGTAGTGACTCCTTCCTTCTCGCCACTACTCCCCTGAACTGGCTACCGGTCCACAGCCTGCCCACCTGAGCTGCTTCCAGATTGGCTAGTTCTTCTGTTTCCAGCTGCCTCCAGGGGAGCTTACCGAGGCCTCAGCTGGAGTCAGTCCACTCCTCGACTCTGATGCTGATCTCTCAAAGCGCCTCCCAAACGCTTGGCAGTTGAGGCAGGGAAAACAGCAAGGATCTATAGCGGTGCGTTTTAGGGATGGGAAAGTTCTTGCTCACAGCAGGGCGTCAAGCCCACCATCCCTGCAGAGGTGGGCCAGCTTTCTGAGACCGCTCCAGAGGATGAAGTTGGGGGTGGACAGCAGCGCCTGGGACAGGGCCTTGGAGAGGCCCCAGCACTCAAGGCCTCTGGCCCCTCTTTTCCAGGTGCACATGGATAAACTGAGAAACGGGAAGCTCATGTGGAATGATGAGTTCTGGCAGAATCCGTGGGACCAGGGAGGCCTGGCGGTGATCAGCTTGTTCATCACCATGATCCTGCTTCTCATTGTGTTTGCCATTATATTCGGTCTGCTCCCTCCACTTGAGAAGGGCAACCGGTGTGAAGAGTCGTGACCTGACTTTCTGGGGGCCAAGAAGGGGCCCACCTGTTAACTCTCAAAACACCATGTACCTTTTCTTCAAAGCCCTTTTAAGAGTCTGCAATTATACATGCATGTTAGTGTCATTAATTAATTAACTAATGTGATTATCTGATGAGTGCCTGTCTTCCCCCACTGAACCGAACACCACAAAAGCAGGGCATGGGTGTCTTTCTGCTCACCACTGTATCCCCATACCCAGTGTGCCTGGTACAGAGTCCATTTCAAACAATATTTGCTGGCTGAATAAATGAATGAATGAATAAATGATCAAACAAATGGACAGACAGACGGATGCTGGGCTGTCGGCTCCCCCAGACCACAGTCCCCAGATGACAGCGCCCAGTTCAGTTGAGGGGCAAACACAAAGCTGTTCTTCTCAGACAAGGTACCGAGGCCTCTAAGCTAGAAGTTGCTTCAACCTAATGACTGTTCCTTTCGACACTCGAAGAGCACCGTCCGCAGTGAACAAATGCTTGCGATGGCCACAGCTCAGGGAAAAGAGCTGCACGCGGAGGAGAGAGGAACACCGCTGGATGCCCCGCCCCAACCTCATTCACACTGACCTGAGTGTCTCTGCCACTGGTCCCAGAGGTGCCCAGGTATCCCTCACCAGGTCCCACAGCCCCCACGCACCCCAGACCACCGTACAACACCATCTTTTGTAGACGTGGATCTGCCTCCGCCAAAGCCTCCACACCAGCCTGGCCCTGGCTGCCAGGTGCCCTCCCTTAGCAAACAGTTGCTTTCATTAAACCACAAACCAAGACTATTCTTAGAAAAAGAGCAAATATCTGGTGGGGAACAGGCGATCCACCATTTATGCAATAAAAAAACATTTCTTTTTTACTCAAAGAGCAATTTCACATTCAGCCACAACGGCCGTGTTTACTCCATCCCAGGCAGTCCTGGAACCCGGAACCCAAGCATGCAGCCCACGAGGTAGGAGAGATGAGGCTGCGTGTGGCGCAGCGGGAGGCCCACTGATGCCGAGACCCCCAGATGCACTGAGAGGCCCCAGCTCCTCAGCAGGACACAGGAGAAATAAAGGCAGGGGCCCCTAGCAGGACCTGTCCTATTGCTGGGCAGCCGCAGCCCAGAGCGACCTGGCAGTGCTAACCCTTCAGACAGTCCCGCAGAGCCACAGACTCCTCCCAGAAAAGAACCCAGCAGGATGATCTCCAGCAGAAGGGACTCTGACAATTAGCAAGGACACCCAGCCCTTTCATTATGAGCATTTTGCTCAAGCCGGAAACAGCCTAATTTAACAACTCCCAGTACTAGTGCCTGAAAAGGGCTCTGGTCACGAAGGCTGTGGGCAAGGGTGCCAAGCACCTCTGCTGGGCGTGACAGAGGCCAAGCGAGAGACTTAGTCTCAGAGGAGCCACCAAATCATCAGTGAGGAGGACGGGGTGGGAATCAAAACACACGGCACAAATAAGTACCTCTCTGGTTTCCAGAGGAGAGCCCCGAACATCTGCTAGACACCAGGTCTATTACTCACTCAGCTCCAGGCTTCAAAAATCTAGTCTTGCAAAAACCAAGACGGGACACATATATGAAACGCGCATGTCACTAAAAATCGGGAGACCCAGGATTAGAGGTGTCTGTGTACTGTGAGCTTTGTGACCATGACTCTGTGGGCATCGGTCTATTCATCTCTAAGTCTGAGGCGATCGCTTCTGCCTCGTCTACCTCACAGGGTGGTCCAACGAGGTCTAACCAATGTGAGTTTGTTTAGACCAAAGGGCTGCACGCATGCCAAGTGCTCCCGGCTTGTCCAGAATCATCCCGGCTGTCCCTCGTGTCCCGGACCTGTCCTGCCACAACCTGTCTGCCACTGAGCAGCCAGCAGGCTCTTTCAAGCCTCTGCCACCAGCACATACAGGTAAAATAGAGACGTGGATTCCACGTGGGCGAGCTGGTGTTACCACAGAAAAGCTGACTTCTCTCCAAGCTTATTATCCACCCCCAACAGATACAGTAGGTCATGGGGCTCTTTTTGGGTCCAGGATAAGAGTGACTCCTCCTCAAGTGAAGCCAGTGGTCCAGCTCAGTGTCACGTGATGACCGCAATGCTAATGGCTCAGAACCAATCACATGATTCATGACGGGGTCACTCACGGGGCCAGCGACTCCAGAAGTGGGTGGAGTGGGGTGGATGGATGGCCGTCCAAAGTACTGAATGAGTCTTCACACTGCTAGTTTCTGGGGCCTTCCTGGCAAGGATACTGACTCCCAGGCTGCCTGATAGGAAACGCCCCACACAGTAGCCTTCGGCAGGCAGCGTGCCTTGGTCGCCCAAGAGCTGCCCTATGTTCGCTGGTTAACTGGTAGGCGCTGGGAGAGGAAAGATCTCACTAACATATTGCTCCACATATGAAATAAGTCACTCACCCCAATCCTTCACAGAAGGTCACCAGGGCATCAAAGGCCAAGACAGCAGCTTTATCAGATGCTTTGTTCCCTCTCTTCTCCTAGAGACAAAAAAAGACCATTTAGCAAAAGTCTTACATAGTTGAACTACCTTGTAGCCTAAACGATGATGAGAGAAAAATATCAAATGAAAGTAAGAAAGCCATTTACAAAATGGTGTCCCCAAACCTAACCGCGCATCAGAATCACCCGGATGACGTTTTATTTTTTTTATTCTTAAAGAGTTTATTTTCAAGAAACATCCACACCCAACAGGGGGCTTGAACTCACAACCCCAAGCTCAAGAGTCGCGTGCTCTACTGACTGAGCCAGCCAGGCATTCCCCGCCTGGATAACTTTCAAAAAGTGACCCAGACTACCGAATTGAACTTTCTGGAACCGGAGCTTTGGGGAGTTTATTTTCAAAAAGCTGCTCAGGTGATTCTCATACAAAGGGCCCAGGGACTGGCATTTGGGAACCCTATATAATACGATCCATTTTTTGGTAAGATTTTATTTTTAAGTAACCTCTACACCCAATGTGGGGCTCAAACTTACAACCCTGAGATCAAGAGTCGCGTGCTCCACCAACTAAGCCAGCCAGGTGCCCCAATATCTTAAGTCCAATTTCACAGTGAACTTACACCCAAGTGTGTGTCGATTTGAAGGAACACACATACCTCTGTGTCCAGGCTACACCACAGTGTGAGCAGCGACTTCTGAGTGCTGCAATTACACATTATTGCCTTTTTGTACATGTTTGTCAAAGTTTCCTTTAAAAAAATTGTGAAATTTTTAAAAATACAGAAAAAGATACAGGAAAGGAATGAAAATATAATAGACACTGATATCTGAGATCTTAACTATTGACTTTCTGCTTCTAGAAGGTGATGAATCATCCCCACCTCCCAAACACACATAAATACACCTACTACCTCTCCCCTCACTTCTGCCAATCTGTTTATATCACCATTTCTTCTGAAATCATAATTTTCCTTATGGTGAGGAAATTATAGCAACATAGTTCAGAGCTAAACCACATGACTACATTTTTACATTTCTCATGATCACCTATCCTTTCTTGTACAACTTTGTTCCCCCAAAATTAATAGCTGTTTTTTCACTTCAATTTTAGTGTATTACTACTCCACCCCCAAATGCTGTGATATAATGAAAAAGTCATGTCAACAGGGGCCAAATATGGCAGGTTCCACTTTTATTTTTAGAAACTTCTCCCCGGGAGCCTTCTGTCCCCCTGGTTCAACTTGAACTGCCCCTCCCTCGGCCTGGCGCACAGCTGAGACCGCCCTTCAGTGGCACCCCAGGACATTCCTCTTGCCTGGCTCAGGTCAGATCTCTATCGTCCCCGCTCCGATTACTGCCTCTGTGGTGGGGGACATCCTTCAGTAGCTTCTCCACAGGAGGGAGTTTCTTGAAATCTTGTGTCCGAAAATGTCTTTTTTTTTTTTAATCATAAAGTTTAATTATGGTTCAGGAAAAAATGAGTAAATAACTTTCTCTGAAAAAACATACGTCTGTGTAGACTGCAGTTACTGGGGGCTGGTAAGTTAAACTGCCCCACTTTCTATTCTGAAAAATCGTAAAAAGTCCCCGCTCCCGTCTGATTATAGAGATGCATGTGCCCAAAATGGTTGAGAATCAATACAAGAAAGGCAAAAGCTGCAAAGCTGAGCATGCAACAGGGTCTAAGAGAAAGTCTCAGAAACACCCCAAGTGGCAACAAGGAATGTCTGGCTGGAATCTGGATTTCTTTTCAGTCATCTTTGTCTTTTGCTCCGTGGTGAAGGAGGCACATGCACTGAGATTTCCCTTTTTGTCAGACACTGCTCTGTGCAGCTCATCCACTTCCTGTAACCCGGCCTCCCACTGCTGTCTGTGGCTCTCAGGTCACCTCCCCAGATGGGGCCAGTTGCTTCTTCATCAAAGCAAGGAAAAGCATTTTTGAGGACATCTTCCGGGTCTGTGCCATTGAACTTTTCACCACACACAGTGAGAAACATGGTGAAATGCATGGGCCCCGGAGCCTCATTTATCACGGCGTCCAGATGCTCATCGGCTGGATTTTTTCCCCAGGGAGGCAGGCATAGCATGCAAATCTTCCTTGTCAATGACACCCTCTCTGTTCTGATCAATCATGTTGAAGGCCTCTTTGAATTCCTGTCTGTGACTGCTCAAACATGGTGAACACCTTGGATGTTGAGCACTGCGGGCGCTTCTTGGTGGTCCTGGTCTTTGCCCTTTTCCTGGACATGGTGGCAGTTAAATCCCTGCACAGCCGAGAGAATACGAGCACGTCCGTTAACCTCCTCGCTGCCGCTATCAATACCCTTCTACTCCCAGAGCCTATAAAGACCAGCACTTCCGGACGCCCAACCTCCGCTTAGCAAACCGGAAGCTGTAAATGTCTTTAACCTGCCTTCACACTTAACTGGCTGGCTGGGTAGGAAATTCTAAGTTGGAAACAGTTTATCTAGAATTGGAAAGCACTGCCTCATTGTTTCTCATTTCTAATATTACGATGGAGAAAACTGGCGCTGCTCTGGCCCCCAGACATTCACGTTATCACCTCTCTGGAAGCTTTCTGGATTTTCTCTTTGTCTCACGTGTCTTATTGATAAGCCTAGTGTGAACTCTCTCTTTTTTTTTTTAAGATTTTATTTATTTATTCAACAAAGATAGAGACAGCCAGCGAGAGAGGAAACACAAGCAGGGGGAGCGGGAGACGAAGAAGCAGGCTCATAGCGGAGGAGCCTGACGTGGGGCTCGATCCCATAACATCGGGATCACGCCCTGAGCCGAAGGCAGACGCTTAACCGCTGTGCCACCCAGGCGCCCCCAAGCCTAGTGTGAACTCTTATAACTCACCGTGTAAGCTTTAAATAAATGTCTTATACCTAATCACCTCACCAAAATCTTTTGTCTAATTTGAATTTCAGATACATTCCAGTTAATCACGTCCCCTTCGTTCCTGGCAAAATACCAGGTCCACGCAAGGCCTCTTCCTTCCCAATCACAACTTGTACTCCCCTTCCCATTCATTCATTTATTGATCTAGTCAAAAAACGTTTATTAAGCACTTACTATGTTCCCAGCACTGGTCTGGCCATTATAGAGACACAAGAAACAAGAGGTCCCTGCTCTCATGGAACTTACACTTCAAAAGAGCAGAAAGAAAATAAGTAAATCTGTAATGTCACACAGTAATAAACATGATTTCTTTTTCAAAAAGCAAGAGAATAGCCCTCCTGGGTGCTCAGCTATGCCTATGAGCCCATGGTCCGCACATACTGTAATTTCATCACTGCTCATGGCCAGGTATTGTTTGTTCCCCAGTGTCAGCCCTTGTGACCAATTCTATCGATACACAGGCCCTCCAGCACATGAGCTTTTATTTCAGGTGATTTGGTCTCAGAAATACGGTATCTGGGGCAAACGGTACATGTATATTAAAGCATAATGGGGGGGGTGCCTGGGTGGCTGTCAGTTGAGCATCTGACTCTTGATTTCGGCTCAGGTCATGATCTCAGGGTCCTGGGATCAAGCCCCACATTGGGCTCCGCACTCAGCACAGAGTCTGCTTGTGCCTCTCCCTCTGCCCCTCCCCCAGGTCGTGCTCACTCTCAAATAAATAAAATCTTCTAAAAAATTAAAAAATAAAAACATACAGTGTAATAGATATTGCTAGAATGCTTCCCCCCAGAAAGACTGCAACACTTCATTCTTCTCCAGGCAAAGTGCAGGCCCTCTCCTGTACGTGCTTACTAGCCACGAGTGTTAGAGCCCTTTTGCATGTGTGTCATTTTACTGCAATTTGCACTCACCTGATTACTATTGAATCTCACCGCCTTTGGACATGCCGTTTGGATGAGCTTTTCTGGGAACTTGCTTTCACACACTTTGCTTTTTCCTGTCAGTTGGTGAAATCTCTCCATTTATCCTCAACTTCAACCTCTGGTTTGCCATCTACGGTAATCAGTTTTCCAGATTTGCTGTTTATGTACGGGCTTTGTTTATGGTATCTTTTGCTGCCCACATTTTTTTCATGGGTTCAGGATTTTAGAAGTTCAAGAACTTGGGGCCCCCACCCAAAGGGGAAATCACCCTTAAAAGGATTTTACACCACACTGGAAGGAGCCCTCCACCCTTTCCCATGTGATAGATGACAAACACCTGATTGGGTGACAGGCACAGAGAGGGTTAATCAGATTAAAACAGCCCGCCAACGAGCCCAGAAAAAAACTCCAAGACTTAGAAACTCCAGTGGTAACCCTCTTGGGTCCCCTCCCTCCCTGGGAGCTTTGTACTATCACTTTGCTATCGCTCAATAAACCTTGCTTTGCTGCCAAAAAATAAAAGTTCAAGAACTTTAATTCAAATACTTCTTTTTTTAAAAGATAGCTTTCTGAATTTCTAATTTTCATTACAAAACTATTTCTAGCCCTACGTTATACACTGGAATAAAATGTCTTGCAAGCGTTGTTTATTTTTTACATGTAGGTCCTTAAATCTGCCTTTTATATAAGGTGCCAAATGTGTGCTTTCATTTTATTCCAGAAGGATGCCAGTACCACCTACTAGACAGGCCCTTCATTTTCTGTTAAGTTGAGCTATCAGCTTCATCACATATTAAACTCTCACATGTTCTGGGCCTTGTTTCTAATTCCCTTGTCTGGGCCACTGCTTGTTGCTGTATTATGTGGATTTGGTTACGGCAACACCTCAGCACATTCTGACACTGGGTTAAGCTCGTCCCCTTCACCATTCTTCCTGTTCAGGCTTTTCCTGGCTGTTCCCGGGCACTTTTTCACATAAGTTCTAAGATTCCACTTTCCAGTAGAAGTCTTTTGGGATTTCAGCTGGAATTTCATTTATATTAACTTTGAGGAGAATTGACAGTTTTACGTCTTCCCACTCAGTTTTTGTAACTACTCAGAGCTTGTTTTCTTCCCATGAGATATTAGTCTTCATCTAAATCAGTAGTTCTCATCCCTGACTGTATGTTAAAACTAACTGGGGAGTTTCTTTTGTTCTTTCTTTTTTTTTTTTTTAAGTCTCTTGTTAATAGCCAGTAACATTTACATCAGGTATTCTATAAGCTTTATTCTTGCAAATTAAATTTTTTTTTCCCATTTCCATTCGTAGGCATTCATGGTCATGTGGAGAAAAGTTAGGCTTTTTAAAATATTTCCCTTATATTCAGCCATCTTGCCAGGTTTTCTTATGAATTCTAATAGATTTCCAGTAGAGACATTTGTTGACTTTTCTACCTTGGTTTCTATTCTTTCTGTCCCTGTGGGTTTACATATTTTTTTATCCTTTTAATGTCATTTTGGTAAAGATCAGATATAAGTACTGCCATACATTTCTTTCTCTTTTTCTGGCATTCAATATTTCTTATAAGGAAAAGTCTACATGTACCCATTTACAACTTCACAAATTATGCTTTGGGGGACTTTATCCATGTTGGTTTATGGACACTTACTGTCATTTTTAACTGCTTTAGACCATTCCACTGTGTGACTAACCCACTGTTTACTTCTCCAATACCCTGCAGAGGACATTACGACGGAGTTGCAGCAAACACCTCCGTATATCCTTGTACACACGGCAACTTGCTTATCTAGAAGTGGAATTACTGAGTCACAGAGCACCAGTACCCTCCCATTGCATGTATCACCTCGTCTCTCTTCAAAGCAGTCGTACCAGTTCAGGTTGCCGACAGCACCGTGAGTTCCCCTTTGCCCACACCCTCGCCAACAGTGACTACAAAGATGTACGTTTTTGCCAGTATGATGTGTATAAAGTGACAGCTCATTATTTCCTTTGCATTTCTCTGATTCCCAAGGGAGGCTAAGCAACTCTTCATACCTTTATTAGATAATCTGGTTCCCTCTCCTGTGAAATTCATACTTTTTGCTCTGCAGCTGTTTGCCTGCTGTAGATTCACCTGTAGGAGTTATCCTCTACGTCGTCAGTCAGTCACGTATATTGCACCAACAACGACTCATTTTTTCACCTTGTTTATGGTGTCTTTCATTATACAGAAACTTTTAGTTTGAATTTAGTCAAAGAGATGTCTTCCTTGATGGTTTCCACTTTTAAAATCTTGCTATGCTCCCCCCTTGGTCAAGGAAATAAAATATCTTCCCTCAATTTTAGTTTTGAGGGTTGTACTCCACCTGTAATTCACCTGTGAATGGTACAGGACGGGGCATCTGATGTTATCTTTTTCCAGCACCAATTGTTCAACAGCACATCCTCTACCTGTCGATCTATGACGTCACCCAGCATACATCAAGCTCACTTATGTACTTGGATCTATTTCTAGGCTCTCTGCAAAGCGTGTACAACCAGTTTAAAAAGGGGGGGGGGAGCTCAAAACAAAGAACTTTGAACAGTATGAGAAAATGGTTATGTAACCATGCTAATAATACAAGGCAGACCGGGATGCCTGGGTGGCTCAGTTGGTTAAGTTTGACTCTTGATTTTGGCCCAGGTCATGATCTCAGGGTTGTGGAGCCTGCTTAAGATTCTCTCTCCATCTCCCTCTGCTCCCCCACCCAAACAAAACAAAACAAAAAAACACAAGGCAGGACTGATCTTGGCTATGTAAAATAACAAGCACACAAGAAGATCACACTAAGATACACTAAATATAAAGGAAAAAGTCTAACCTAGCTGTTGCAAGCTGCCTATTCACTAGTACACCATTCTACCCTCTGCTATACCTTATAGCCCCAGGAGCACCCCTGTAAGCTCACAGAAGCTCCACCTGGGTTCAGAAATAAGCTGCATGAAACTGGAGAGTGGGGGGTTTGGATGGAAAGGGCTCCTGCTGCCCAGGATTTACCTGGAGTTTCGCTACTTCCTTCCTGATCAGGAAACTGACTTGGTCCCGGTCATTCCTGGAGTAATAGAGACGGCACCAGGAAGGCTTCCCATCCCTGCCTGCCCGGCCAGACTCTTGGTAGTATCCAGCCATAGACTTGGCAATATTCCAATGGGCGACAAACCTGTAGGATCCAAAGAGACAAGCAGCATGAGCTGTGGCAGAAAAGCTGAGGGGAGGAGTGATCAGAGTCAGGGAAGCAGGGCTCTCCGAGGCGACCAGGAGCAGGGAAGCTAGCAGGTTTCAGAGTAAATGTGGCTAAGACCTCCAAACCCCATCAGCAGACCTCTCTACCACACAGTGGCCCAAATGAGAGGCCACAGCAGAGTTAAGGGGGGAAATTTCAGCACATATGAGAAACCGAAAACCCTCACAGTCACAGCCCAGAGGAAAAAGCACTGGGCTTAAAGAAACAAGATAAGGCCACTAATGAGCTGCACAACCTCGAGTAAATCCCTTTAACTTCTTTGAAAGAGAGAGGGATAACATTACTGAATACCTGCTATGGGCCAGTTTATCTATTTGTCTCATTTAATTTTACATTTATTATCAGGTGAGAGAACTCCATTTTATAGACAACGAAATGATTCGGGAAAATGTGTACAGGGTGACACAGCAAGGGGACAGTAGAGCTAAGATTTGGGCCTAGGGGTGTCTGACTTCAAAGCCAGCCCTAACAAGCCACAGCCAACCCGGGGTCCAAACTCTGATTCCAAAACTTGTGTTCTTTCAAATTAAGCACATAGACTCATTCCTCCCCTGACCAAATCAGCTTCCCTGTGAGTCTTAATGAGACCATGTATGCAAAAGTGCTCTGTAAATCATACAAGGCATTATTGTTGGTGTTAATCAGAGCAAAGGGCTTCAGGCTGTAGCTGAAAATGTCTCTGGAAGGTTAGGTGGGGCTAGAGGTGAAAGACTTCCTAACAGTTGCCAGGGTGGGTCTAGGAGGCTGGGATGTACCCATTTCTCTTCGGGACTGTCAGTAAGCAATAGCAAGGAACGCTGGGAATAAGACATTGCCTTTGGTTTTCCACAGTGAGCAGTTTAAGGTAGTTCATTCCAGCCCCTCACAGGGACCCTGTGCTAGATGTGAGAGAACTGGGCTGCGTTAACGGATGGGCCTGATGGCTGCGTGCTGCCCTCTACTGGGGGATGGCGGAACCCTGCTGTGCAGTCAGCAGGCTGCATAGCACCTGTCACCATGTGAGCTATGCGCTGGGGATTCTCTCCTGGGACCGCCTTCCCCTCTGGCCGTAGAAGGAGGTCCCTGAGGCAGAGCACTAGGCAGCCCACTTGAGCCAGGCCCCAACTGGGAAGGTAGGGCAAGAATTATCACTCACCTGACATTGGCTTTGTCCACTCCCATCCCAAAACTAACGGTTGCAACAATGACAGGGACCTTCTCCTCCATCCACTCATTCTGCACCAGCGTTCTTTCAGAAGCCTTCAGGCCTATGACAGAGGGGAAGGTGGTGAAGGGAACCCATATTTCCCTTGGAATCTACCTTGGGTTTGATACTGTGTTGGGCGCTGTATGCACACCCTGAATCCATCACTTACCAGCTGTGTGGCCGTGGGCCATGCACTTAACCTCATGAAGACCCTAGCCTGCCTGTGTGGAGCACACAGCACTCAGTAAGCGTTAAAGCCCACATTCAAACCCAAGGCCACTGGCCTCCCAAACCCGTGCTCTTTCCACAACACCAACAGCTGGGCTTCTAAAAACGCATTGCTGGCTGCTGGGAGGGCAGAGGGTGAGAAAAAAGAATTCAGGACTCATAGTTCTCATTTTAGATCTCACTGGTATCTAGACTCCTTTTTACGGATGTAAGGGAATTGCTTCAGCCCTCCTGGGTATCCAGAAGAAGATGACAGACCATCTGATTATCCAGGATCCTTAAAGAACAAGAGACCCACTGACAGGCTTCTGAGATGAAAGTGGACCACATGGCCCAGGCGCCCCGTACCTGCATGGTAAGCCTTGGCACTCACGCCCCTGTGACTGAGCTCTGTTGCCAGCTGTTCACAAGCCTCTCTGGTCCTGCAGTAGACAATGCCACAGCCAGATAGCAACTGAATGAGGAGACATGGGAAGAAAGTGAGCATTCAGAACAGAACAATCTGCCCATTTTACTGTGGCCTTCTTTAAAAGAAGCTCTCGCTCTTCCTCCTGTCAGCCTCACAGGTTCTTTGAGGCAGGCCACGGGCAGAGCTCTGACCCTCTGTAACAAAGCAGCTCATCTAATCCCTCTGCTTCTGCAAAGGCCCCTCGCTCAGGGCTTGGCTGCTCACCTCCCAGAGAAGAATTCCAGGAAAAGGGTACTCCATTAAGGGAAATAATGCCAGGAAACCAAAGGAACAGCTCTCTATGTGCAAGTTTTAAGAAGCTTCAGCTAGTTCTAAGCTAAGATTCTAGAAAACCAATTTCCATCTCTAGGCTGCAGATACCACCCACTGCTCTTGAGCGTGCTGGCCTCCCAGCCTCAGGGCGCTCACCCCTTTATCAGCCTTCTGTCCAAGAGCCTTAAGGCAGAAGTCCCTCAGGTTCCCGTAGGGATCAGAAAGCAGTTCTTTGAACTGCACATCATAGAAGAGGTTGGCCCGAAAGCAAGGAGTCTTGAAGGTGGCAACTGGCTGCTTCAGGTGCAGGGCAGCAAACACATCCTCCTGGACTTGGGGGGTGGCTGTGGCAGTCAGAGCCACACACGGAGCATGGGCCAGGCGGGAACGGAGGGTACCCAGACGCAAGTAGTCAGGACGGAAGTCGTGTCCCCACTGAGAAACACAATGAGCTTCGTCCACCACCAGGTAGGACAGCAGGTGGCGGGACACCAGTGAGTTCAGGGTGGGCTGGAAGGAGGCTGAAGCCGCCATCTCTGGTGTGATGTACAGCAGTTTGGTCTGTGGCTTTTCTCGCTCTAGGTCAGAGAGCAGCTCCTTTTTCTCCTGTGCCGAGAGCTTGGAGTTCAGGGAACTCACTCGTACCTT
This sequence comes from Ursus maritimus, assembly GCF_017311325.1. Lineage (NCBI taxonomy): Eukaryota > Metazoa > Chordata > Mammalia > Carnivora > Ursidae > Ursus > Ursus maritimus. Next base: position 5,871,796 of record NW_024424897.1, on the reverse strand, counting down.
CAGGGCCAGCAAGTGGTCCACCTGGTCCTGAGGGAAGAAGGGAAACAGGTCACCGAGGGGAGGCCCAGTGGTCAATGTTACCTTGGCTCGCTGGGCATTTCCTAGCCATAAGCGTCCTCCTCCCAACCTCTAAGGTCTTCTCTGTGCATACAACATGTACAGGAGGTGAAGTGGTTGAGAGCACAGGCTCTGGAGGCAGACAGTCCTGGCTCATTTCTGGCTCACCGAATCACCACAGGCTCTTTGGCTGGCTATAGCCTCTGAGACTCTGTCCGTTCTCCCTCTGTGCATCCTGTAAAACTGGTAACTACCTAACAGGATAGTTGCTAGCATTAAATGAAATTTTACACTGCAAAGGTGAAGTGAATGTACATAAAGCACTGAGCACAAAGCCTGAGACCTCGTGAAATTCACAAAGCACTGTTACTGTCACTCCGTTTCTCTTCATGGTGGATGGCTCTTAGCCGCATGGCCACACTTCCTCATTTCTGATTCTGTCAGCCCATCTGCAGGCCTTAAATATAGCCAGAGGTGCAGAGCAGATGCTGACAATGTCCCAACCCGTTTATATCAATTTAGCTTGCTATCCATCTGCATCTTTTAACCTGTCGAGAGTGCACATGTGTGTCCATGAGTGAGTGTCTATGTGTATACAGATATATTTCCATACTCTGGGTGAAAAGTAACAGAGGGTGAGAGACCTCAGGCCATCAAGACACAGAAGACTCATTCATAACCCTCCAGAGTGATATGCACTAGTGGAGCCCCCATATTTGGGCAATTCAGAAGCCCAATATAGAAAGGGAGCTAGGCAAATCAAACAAAATAAAAGGCAAAAGACCAAACAGATGAGAAGTGATATTTCCAGCTGAAAACAAAACAAAACAAAATTTAAAAACCTTCCCCTAAACTTTTTGCACTACCATCTTCACTCCCCCGAGCCTCACCTGAATCAAAGCGATGAGTGGAGAGATTACGATAGTGATGCCTTTAGCCAACAGAGCAGGGAGCTGATAGCAAAGGGATTTTCCTGCCCCTGTGGGCATGCACACAAAGACATCCTTGTCACCTGCAAAAAGACAAGACAAGGACAGTTAATGGTTCCTGCCCAGGGGCACCTGGGTGGCTCAGGTGGTTAAGTGTCTGACCCTTGATTTCAGCTCAGGTCATCAAGATCTCAGGGTCGTGAGGTCAAGTCCAGCCCCACTTCAAGCTCTGCGCTCAGTGGGGAGTCGCTTGAGATTCTCTCCTTCTCCCTCTGCCCCTCCCCACACTTGTGCACAAGCAGGCTCTCTCAAATAAATAAATCTTTTATTATTATTATTATTATTATTATTATTATTTATTTATTTGACAGAGACAGCCAGCGAGAGAGGGAACACAAGCAGGGGGAGTGGGAGAGGAAGAAGCAGGCTCATAGCGGAGGAGCCTGATGTGGGGCTCCATCCCATAACGCCAGGATCACGCCCTGAGCCGAGGGCAGACGCTTAACGACTGAGCCACCCAGGCGCCCCTCAAATAAATAAATCTGTAAAAGAAAATAGATAAATAAATAAATGCTTCCTGCCTTTTATCTTTTTCTTCATCAAGGCTGTTGAAAACTAAATGAGAATATAGGAAACGCACCTAGCAGAGTGTCTGGCACATGGGAAGTTCTCAATATGATGCTAACTTCCTTCCATCCTTCCTGTGTAAAGGGCAGAGATCCAGAGAGATTTGGAAATGGGCACAAACCATTTCCAGTAATGGCAATAACAACCATAAGGGTGAGAAGTCTGAGTCTGTTGGGATATGGATGATTGAATTAAATAGCCATGAAAGTTGAATACTTCTAGATGAGTGGGCATACCGGTAGAAACAACATCACTTAGAGATCTTTTGTTTATAAGTGTTACAATGTAGTTAATATTACATTGTTGCTTCCCTCTTGACAACCTCCACTTGCCAATATAGCTCAGGTTTATAATATTATTACTCTTTCCTTCCCTATTTAGGATCTAGGTCACTCAATCTTCAACAAAGGGCTTAGAAGGTCAGTGACTATATTAGGCTATTCCTGCCACTCCCACTACTGCCTACACACAAACCAACATGAATTGAAATCTATGAGTTGTTTTCAAAGACGATCTGCAGCGCTGGCTATGAAATGTAAGAACCAGAACAGCTGAGTGATTCTGCAAATAAAACTGCAAGTTTTAAGTGACAAATCTACAAGAGTTCCAACAATTATGGACTAAGGGTGGGGAAGCAGGAAGGGTCAAAAGGAGGGCGTTGACACCCTCTGGCAATGCTACAGTATAGCCAGCACAAATGTAAACGCAGGTAGTTTGGCAATGTTACCTCTCACTACAGCCATGGTCGCACTCTCCTGTAAAGGTGTCTTAAACGAGTCAAACCCAAAAACCTTCTTCAACGTGCTCCGGACTCGACGTTCAGGGTCAAAAGAAGGGTGGGTGCTCATCTTAGCGACAGACAGTGGCCAGAAGTTAAGGTAAAGGTGATGATCATATGATTGCGATGAAAACCCTCTGTTCCACTTTTAAAATACTGCTTATTTTTCTCTAAGTAAAACTTGCTTTATTACTCAAGCAATGTATTATTTCCAACTAACACAGCTCCCAATGAACAGCCTCAAGCAACACATTCCTCGGCAATTAACATCTCCACTTTCATGCTCAGGAAAATAGAAACATTGAACTATCCCATGCCATGATATAGCACAGAACTAGGAATCAGAACACGAGAAACACAAACTGTGTTTTCGGAATAACTTGCAGAAGATGGAATTGTTTTTCTAAGATCCACCTCCTGCTCCTTTTATAAGCGCTGCTATCACTGCCATTCCTCCCCCCCGAGCCCCGACCCCTTCTTTCCACCTCCCGGAGAAGAGCTCATCCCTCTTTTTCCTCTAAGCCCCAGATCCGCTCTTTTCTCCCTTCCCCAGCCGAAGCCTCCCTCTCTTCACCCCAAGATATCAGAGCTGGGCGAGGGCCACCCAGGAGCGAAGGATTCTTGCCGGGCCACTGCTACCCGCCGGTCAGGAACTACTCGAAGACCCCCATAAGCCACCCCAAATTCTGAGGAGCCAAGCGGCTGTGGATTCACTGTCAAGTAAAACCCACTCAACCTTGTATCTGTCGCGCAGTGATGACGTTTTCGCAGCTCGGGTGGGAGGGGCGGGACCAGGAGCAGAAACGCCGTTTTGATTGGTTCCTGTACAGGAACAGACGCGGGTACTCCTGGGATAGGAAAAAGTCGCTTTTCCGCACGGAAGTCGGCTTTTTTGACTCATAGGAGTGAGGCACTCTGGGCTTGTGGGAGTAAGATGGCGGGGAAGAAGAATGTTCTGTCGTCTCTGGCAGTTTACGCGGAAGATTCAGAGCCCGAGTCCGACGGCGAGGCTGGGGTCGAAACGGCGGGCGGCGCGCCTGGTGAGGCCCGAGTAGGGAACTGGAAGGGGAGAATCTGGTGTCTGCTCGGAATGCTGCTCCGCTAGCAGGGTGGGAGGGAAAGAGATGGTCATTGTGCCCCAAGTGTCGGATCCTGGAGCTGCGAAGCGCGATCGAGGCCCTGGTTGGGACAGAGTAGACGCTCTGGAATAAGAATGGGCCATCTCCTTCCGCTGATTCGATTATTCTGCCGAAACTATTGGAAGACTTCTCCGTGCCGGGCACCGTGGGGCATAGGGATGGACGAAAGATGGGGAGGATCCGAAGCTACCTGTTCCCTCCGGGTTCGTTGTATAATGGGGAGAGCGATGAGTAGAACGTACGTGGAGGGTGATAAAGGTTGTGTCTTGTTAAATTTGTAACTTCGCATTAGGAATGTGCCTCAGACGCATCTTGGATCTTTTAAAAATATGTATGTCTGATCTCGTTGGCGAGGGAGTAATTCGTAGATTCGGGGTGGCATTTTGTGAGCATTTTAATGCTCCTCAGTGAGTTCCTTATTTTGTGAGCTGTTAAAGCCCATCAGTGATTTTGTTGCCCTACTCAGGTTGAGAATCACACTGTTGGGAACAAATTTCTTTGGGATCATAGAGAGGGCAGCAAGTTACCTAACACATCTGGGCCTTCCTTTCCTCATTTGGAGGTTAGCTACTCTCAGCTTTGTGTGGTGTCTTCCAGTCAGGAGGTTCTCTGGTGGTTTCCCAGTAATTTGTAGCATTTTATATTTTTTTGTTGTTGGTTGCTTTGGTTTAAAGGTAGAAGATTTTGGGGCGCCTGGGTGGCACAGTCATTAAGCATCTGCCTTCGGCTCAGGGCGTGATCCTGGCGTTGTGGGATCGAGCCCCACATCAGGCTCCTCCGCTATGAGCCTGCTTCTTCCTCTCCCACTCCCCCTGCTTGTGTTCCCTCTCTCGCTGGCTGTCTCTCTGTCAAATAAATAAATAATTAAAATCTTAAAAAAAAAAAAATAAAGGTAGAAGAAGATTTTGCTTCTTAAGTAGATAGGATTGGTAACCCCTCTGGGCCCCAGTTAAAGCTCCTGTTCCTAGGGGAGGGCACATAAAAATGAGGACAGTAGAGTCCTTGTCTTTTATGAGAAGACAAGTCTTGGTGCCTCTGATACAAGGTAGAGATACCCGTACCAAAAGAGGTTTTCAAACAATGTGCAACAGTAGTAGTTCAGAGAAGAGAAGGCTTCAGTTGGCATTCTAGGTGGATGGGAAGCAAGCAAGAAAGAATTTAGCATTTGGTTTTCTTCCATGTTCTTCTAATGATTTTATCCACTAAAGTTTGGTTCCAAAGGCGGATCCTGGATCTTTAGTCACTTACATGAGATTTAGGCACCCTTTGACCTTCAGGGGTATTTCTGGCCACTCAGATCACCCAAATGTTGCCTTGCATTTTTGTATGCCTTCATCCATTTTTCTTTTTTCCTCTGTTTCAGAGGAGAAAGGTGGATTAGTATCTGAAGCCTATGGAGAGGATGACTTTTCTCGCCTTGGAGGTGATGAAGATGGTTATGAGGAAGAAGAGGATGAGAATAGCAAACAGTCGGTAAGTAAATCCCAAATCCAGAGCTGCTCAAAGCACCATTTCATTTGTCAGAAATCTTCGAACTGTACCAACAGTGTTGCATTCCATGGCTAACATCATTCCTCTTCCTTCCCTCGGCTTTTTGTTTGGTATCTGTTGAGGAAACTGGATTGGATATCCGTGTTCTGTTTGAAAACAAAACTTGTTTTCATCTGGGCCATTTTTGTATTAACTTTTGAATTGAAATTTGGGGGAAGAGATAATAGACTATTTTATTTAACTGAGATATCAATGAGTGTTTCATGTTGGTTTTCCCCGTTAAGATAGTTTATTCCGTTTATAACAATGCATTCGTCCCGAATGGCGTATCATTTATATCTGCAATCAACTCTGTATTATTTTTAATCTTAGTTGGGTTTATTCAAATCTTTCAGCTTTTTAAAAAGACTAAGAAGGGAAATTACTTAGTTTTTTATTTGTGGTTTGATCCTTCTTAACTTCTTTCTTGATACTTTACTTGGCACTTTTTATCAGAGTGCCCTCGGTTCTTGAGCACAAATCTTGCCTGACATTTAGTGTGTGCTGGCAACAAAAAAAAGAGAATTGTGTCTTAATTAACCAGAAAGCCTTCAGATACACTATGGCTGACCTCAGGAGCCACAGTTTAAAAGTTTGGAGAGAAAGCAAGGATTCAAGCTGGTGCTTAGCACAAAGACATACAAAGTGAAATCTGGATATTCAGCAACACCTTTAACTGAAATACTCGTACTTTATTATTTGTTTGAAAGTTTTCTTATGCATTGATATTTAAATATTAGTTAAAAGACTTTCTGATGAAAACAAAAAAGCATTTTGTATTTGATGCTCTTTTGGAAGATATTTTCATGTCCTTAGCCCCACCATTAATGCTGGTAATTCAGAATTGACTAAAATTGTTTAGAAAAGCTTTGCAAATTGTTTTCTTTTCTTGACTTTTCTTAAGTGCACACATAACAGACTTAACACCATAACTGTTTTCTTAGTAAATGTGCATGATGTGTTTCTGAAGTGTTGTTCCACATTGCTTTGCTTAGAATTTTCATCATATTTAAGCTTTTTATCATTCTAGTAAAATTCTCTCATCAAATCCCAATATAGACATTCTAAAGTGTGATTGTATCTGGCTGAGTTACATCTCTGATTATTTGGCATGACTGATTTCATCTTAAGGAAATCATGGCGATTGCATTTAAACCTTTGGGCTCACTGGCACCTGACAGGACAGTTAAGTCTCAAAGCCATCAGTATAGTTTGTTCGAGTCTCACAGGTGATGTTTCTGTTAACATCTGGGGCACCACTTAATGTTTGGGTTAAAGTGTAGCTCGATTGAAAAAAGCAATTTCAAATGAAACTTAATTTCTTCCTGGGTGTTAAGTTAAAGGCTCTTGCGCATTGGGGTGTTCTCGGAACTGACGTGGATATAGCTATGTAATAGGGTAGCTGATCTTTGACCTTTAGTAGCATTCAGTGGAATGGTGGGCTAGCCTGTGTGAGGCCAGTGCATGCTTTGGGGAATGCCTTGTTCACATGGTGCTTTGTGTCAGGCAGGCCGTTTGGATCAGGAACAAGATTGGATAGAAGGGGTCAGTGGCAGTTCTGTGAGAGCTTGGATGAAGGCAGGGCCTACTCGGCTGGGACCCAGAAAGGCCAGGTGTTGGCTCTTTAGCCTGTCCCTGGGTCACTTGCCCTGGTCCTTTGACACCTGCCTTCCTGCTGTTCATGTAGCTGTGACTGTTCCTGGGCTGAAGTGCTGGGGTGTGGTTATGTGGGAGTCATGGCTCTCTGACTGTGAACAATGTCGTGGTAGGTCTGAGTCTGATGTCCTTGTGTGTAGGAAAGGCAAAGAAGAAAAAAAGGTTCATCTTCCCGTTTTAAATAATTGATATTTCATTAGAAACATGATGCCTGTTTTATCCTGTGGGGCCTGGTCTTATTCTTTTCTGACACATTGCAACCTTTTCCCATTTTTATGTATGTGATTTTTAATCTCAGGCATTTTCATCGCTGTAGACTGTGGCACTGCTGGAGTAACAACTTTGAGCTGCTGATGTTCTTTTCTCCACCCACCCCCCCGCCCCCGGAACATCTCCTTTCCCCCTTCTCTTTCTCTAGTTCTGGGTCATAGGGCAGGGGAGGGGTTCTTGGTGGGATGGGCCAGGCTGGGTACATTGCTCCAGCCCCTAGTTATGCATGTGAGAACCCTCAGGCCCGCTCTTTTAAGCTTAATCCTCTAAATTCTTTGTCTTGTAGGAAGATGACGATTCAGAGACTGAAAAACCTGAGGCTGATGACCCAAAGGTATTTGGTGTTGGCTGTGGTGGGGTGGCTGGATGCAACAAGGCGTTGTAACATTGTGGCTCAGTTCCTATGTCTGGGCCAGGTCGGTCCACTAACACACTGTGCTAACGCTCTATGCAACCATGTGTACATTTTCTGGAACGAAACCAGCTTTCTAAAGAAAGAAGGTCACAGTGGAATGTGTAAGTGCCGAGGCAGCTTGGATTTCTAGCCTTGCAGACCTTGCCGTATCTCCAGACTAGAAAGGCGAGAGGCCTGGCGGAGCATAGCAGCCTGCCTCTGCTCGGTAGCCAGGTGAACTTGGGGTCACCGCACTTGCAGGTGGGTTAGATGTGGGAATGATTCTAGAATCAGGAAGTACTCTTTAGTCGTCTAGAAATGAGAAAGGGCCATGAGAGGGTCGGGCGGAGTGGCCTCTCCCCAGCTGTTGGAGAAGTCGCACTTAATCCTTGTTTCCCCCAGGCCTGTGCCCATCCACTTTTAGATAAACAGAATGGTCTTTCTGAAACAACTTCGCCATTTCCTCTGATATTTCCCTCCCAATAGCAGCCGGGAGTGATTAGCAGCATTTCCTGTCATGCTTCTTTTTTTTTTTTTTTTTTTTTAAGATTTTATTTATTTATTTGACAGAGATAGAGACAGCCAGCGAGAGAGGGAACACAAGCAGGGGGAGTGGGAGAGGAAGAAGCAGGCTCATAGCGGAGGAGCCTGATGTGGGGCTCGATCCCAGAACGCCGGGATCACGCCCTGAGCCGAAGGCAGACGCTTAACCAATGTGCCACCCAGGCGCCCCCTGTCATGCTTCTTGACCTCTGGTGATGATGGTTAAGTCCCCCCCACCTTGTGTCAGCTAGGCTTGCTGTACTATGCCCTGGGCATGAGTACAGCTGTGTCTGTTGAGGACACATTCTTTAGGAAACAAACATTTCTCTTTCAAAGAGAAATTCCCTCACTCTAGGCCTGGGGAATACGGGCCAAGTTTTGTGATTAAAAGCTGCTGTGAAACCCACCGAAACCTTCAAGGCAACATAATAGAGCTTCGGAAAATTGTACCACATTATAATCAAAATGATAGTATATCAGAAAATATAACACGAGCTGTTCCAAATTTGAACTGATTCTGTGTTTGGATAGAACTGTGTGCGACCATTGAAATAAGCCCATGAAAGGCTGTGGATGATGCGGAAAGGAAGGAAGTTCGGGCAACAGCATGCAGAAGAAAAAAACTTGAGCCCTAGGCACTGCAAATGCCACTCCTTTGTGTGCCAAGTAAGGAACTCAGGCTTAACTTACCCAAGCATTATAAGTAGGAGGGCAGACCTGTGGCCTGGGTCAAGGGCGGCCACGCTGCTGCTTGGGCTTGTGGAAGGAAAATGGTCAGTAGTGGTAGTCATCTTCTGTCTTAGTACTTGGGGTGTGTGGGCCTTAGAGCCCATGCATGAGGTAAACCTGAGGGGCTGCCAAGTGCTGGAGCTTCCGCGTGGAGGGAAAGGAAGGTTTGTGGGACCTGGAGCCTGTGTGTGTGCAGTGGCTGGCCTTTGCCTAAGGCTGGAAGGCCTCCTGGGGAGGTTGGCTAGAGAGAAAGGTTCATGTCTCATGCTCAGCCTTTCTCAGTACCACGTGAAGGTTGTAAAGACGTGTCGTCTATACTCACCCTTTGACTGATGTGCCTTACTGTATTTCATTCAGTCATTTGAACTTCGAGTCTGGTTGTAGAATGAAAGGTGTTCTGGAACCATTTCTGTTCTTGAGAAGCCCTCGGAGAACAGAACACAGAATCCACCCTCACAGTGACTTGTAGTTCTTTTGGAGGCTGAGTGTGGAGGGGGTCAGCCAGAGCTCTCCAGCTCATGTGTCCTCAAGTCCAAAAATCATGAGTGTTCATGGTATCCCAAGGACTGGAAACGGTCTTCTGTGCTCCCCATGCCTTAGTCCTGGTGCTGGCTTCCTCTCCTGCCTGAGGTGGTCTCAGACTGACTTCAGGCAACGGCCTCCACCTCAAACCGCTCCCAGCCCTCCCTCTATTCCAGAACTCTTCTGGCATACTTAATTGATTTTTAACAATATATATTTTTTAAAGGCTTATTTATTTATTAGAGAGAAAAAGCCCGTGCATGCACATGCGGGGGGGGGGGTCTTAAGCAGACTTGACAGGGGAGCTCGATCTCACGACCCTGAGAGCATGACCTGAGCCAAAACCAAGAGTTGGACACTTAACCAACTGTGCCTCCCAGGCGCCCCAACTTTTTTTTTTTAATGATTTTTTTATTATATTATGTTAGTCACCATACAGTACATCCCCGGTTTCCGATGTAAGGCTCGATGATTCATTAGTTGTGTATAACACCCAGTGCACCATGCAATATGTGCCCTCCTTACTACCCACCACCGGTCTATCCCATTCCCCCACCCCCCTCCCCTCTAAAGTCCTCAGTTTGTTTCTCATAGTCCATAGCCTCTCATGTTTCATTCCCCCTTCTGATTACCCCCCCCTTCTTTATCCCTTTCTTCCCCTACTGATCATCCTAGTTCTTATGTTCCATAGATGAGAGAAATCATATGATAGTTGTCTTTCTCTGCTTGACTTATTTCACTTAGCATTATCTCCTCCAGTGCCGTCCATGTTGTAGCAAATGTTGAGAACTCATTCTTTCTGATAGCTGAGTAATATTCCATTGTATATATGGAACACAACTTCTTAATCCAGTCATCTGTTGCAGGGCATCTCGGCTCCTCCCACGATTTAGCTATTGTGGACATTGCTGCTATGAACATTGGGGTGCATATGGCCCTTCTCTTCACTACGTCTGTATCTTTGGGGTAAATACCCAGTAGTGCAATGGCTGGATCATAGGGTAGCTCAATTTTTAACTTTTTAAGGGACCTCCACACTGTTTTCCAGAGTGGCTGTACCAACTTGCATTCCCACCAACAATGTAGGAGGGATCCCCTTTCTCCACATCCTCTCCAACAATTGTCATTTCTTGCCTTGTCTATTTTTGCCATTCTAACTGGCGTAAGGTGGTATCTCAGTGTGGTTTTGATTTGAATTTCCTTGATAGCTAATAATTTTGAACATTTTTTCATGTGTCTGTTAGCCATTTGTATGTCTTCATTGGAAAAGTGTCTGTTCATATCTTCTGCCCATTTTTTGATTTGTTTATTTGTTTCTCGTGTATTGAGTTTGAGAAGTTCTTTGTAGATCTTGGATACCAGTCCTTTATCTGTAGTGTCATTTGCAAATATATTCTCCCATTCCGTGGGCTGCCTCTTAGTTTTTCTGACTGTTTCCTTGGCTGTGCAGAAACTTTTAATCTTCATGAAGTCCCATAAATTCGTTTTATCTTTTGTTTCTCTTGCCAGGCGCCCCAACTTTTAACAATATTTTTGAATTCCAAACCTTGAATTTTGAATATTTCTGCCTTAGGTAGGTGAAGTTTCTAAAATAGGCTATGTCACCAGGCTGGGTCAGAGGCATCATTTGTTCTGTTAGCAAATGGATTGATGTCATAACTGTCTTCTCCACCAGATGGCACTCCTTCCTGCTTTGGCTTTTTATTTTTATTATTATTTTTTTTAAGGTTTTATTTATTTGTTTGAAAGAGAGACAGAGAGAGCACTAGCAGGGGGAAGGGCAGAGGGAGAGGGACAAGCAAATGCCTGGAGAGCATGAAGCCCGACACGGGGCTCAATCCCACGACCCTGAGATCACAACCTGAGCTTCATGAAGTCAGACATTCAAGTGACTGAGCCAGCCAGGCAGCCGCCGCTTTGGCTTTTTAGAATCTGCTTTTGATTTTTTACTGCAGTAGTTCTCAAACATTTTGGTGTCTTTACACAATTAAAAACCAAGAATCCCAAAGAGCTTCACTTCATTTTGGTTTTATCTATTGATATTTAGTATCTTAGAAGTTAAAACTGAGAAAAATTTTTAAATCCTTGTCATTTTAAAATAACAGTTAAGCCCATTACATATTAATATAAATCACATTTTAACGAAAAATAACTCTTTCTCGGGGCACCTGGGTGGCTCAGTCGTTAAGCGTCTGCTTTCGGCTCAGGGCGTGATCCCAGCGTTCTGGGATCGAGCCCCACATCAGGCTCCTCCGCTAGGAGCCTGCTTCTTCCTCTCCCACTCCCCCTGCTTGTGTTCCCTCTCTCTCTGGCTGTCTCTCTATGTCAAATGAATAAATAAAATCTTAAAAAAAAAAAAAAAAAGAAAGAAAAAGAACTCTTTCTGAAGCCGAAAAAAGTTGATGCAGAGACACATGGTTTTCCCATTTTACAGGTCTCCTTAACGTCTGACATCTGTCTTGATGCACGGCTGGGTTCTCATCACTGCTCCTGCATTCAGTCTGTTGCATTGTGTCATTTTGGTTGAAGTAGTTGAAGAAAATCTGGCTTCACACATAGGTCATTGGAAAGAGGAGAAATATTTTAATAGCTCTCTAGGTGATTGTAGATCTTCCTCTTTGTACTGGATCAAAACTCAACAAGCGATGGTTTCCCAAAAGTTAACTTGCACCACGGAATATGAAACGTTCTGAGTGAACTTTTTGTATTCTGCTTTATGTGAGGCCACGGGTCTGCCTTGTACTCTGAATGGCTGTTTGACCCATCCATGGTAAGCCATCCTCGGGCTCTGGTGATTTGGGAAGTCTTGGTTCACTGAGTTACGCAGATCTGCAATGATGCATTTTGTTCTCTGATACCCCCAAAAATTATATTTGTTAGTGACATTACTAATCTCATCAGATAAGTCATTAAGTATTGGAAAGCTGTCTGTTCACTGTGGGGAATACACATTTTCCAAGATGCTAATTTTTACTCAAGATCTTGAATTTTACCATTACCAATGAATTCTGTTAGAGTTTTCCTTGATGTGACAGGTTTCATTTTTTGAGACAATGTCTGCCAGTTACCCGTATCTGACTAACAGTAGTTTGTAAGTCATTCTTTCAAGTAAAAATGGTGTTCCATGGAGAAAGCAACTAGATCAGCTAGTAACTCCCTCACCTAGGTGCTTTTCCTTGCGGTACCCATCGGACCTCAGTGTGTAGAGGTGTTGATGTGACCTCTCATGGCATCAGACAAAGTGCAAAAAATACATATTTTTTAATTAAATTTTACTCAAGGGTCAAGACTGAATAAGATTAATCACTTTGACTGCTTCACCAAGGATATTCTCAAGTGAAATTGGCTTTTTTTGTAATTGAGAGTATGCCTATTGCTAAAACTCAGTGTAGCCGCCTGAATTTGTTGTAAAGAGCCAGCTTTCTCCGCCATCGCTCTTGCTAGCGTCAGCACAGTGAAAAGGGCAAGTGATGTCTTAGTATTAGGGAACTAGTTTTGACCATGCAGACCCCCAGGGGGCCACAGATTAACTTGGAGAACCACTGTTCTTCAGAAACAAGATTCTTGGGTCAGTAATACTAAATAGTTGTTTGGTAACTGTTTGCATTGCTCTGTAAGTGTCCAGTAAGCTGTCAGCCATATGGGGCCTTGAGCTGCAGTGAGGGGGGAGGAGCATCCAGAGGAGGGGGGGGGCGGCAGTTAAGGCTCTGGAGTCGGAGATCTGAGTTTGAATTCCAGCCGTCCTTGGGGAAGTCCCTTAACCTCAGGGTTTGTCACCTGGAAAACAGGCATCATAATAAAATCTGCCTCGTTTATTTTATGTGGATGAACTGAGTAAATGTGAACAGATAATTAGCTTAATAGCGTCTGGCATGTGTATGTTCAGTGGCGTTAGTCGCAACCACCAGTACCTCCTCTGCTTGCTCCCCAGGCTGGTCACCCTGTCGTTGGGCCTGTTTGGGAATATCAAATTCCCCATTTTGAAACTGGAGTGCATTCAGAGGAGAGCAGTCATAAAGGTGAGGTGACTAGAGGGGACTGGAAACCACATCCCATGAGAGGTTAAGGAGCTGAGAGGCGACTGGAGAAGAGCCTACAGTTCTGTCTGCTGTTTGAAGGTCCCGTGGAGAGGGGGGAGGTGAAAGCCACGTACAGACCTTGAAGCAACGCACAGAGCTACAGGAGACACGTTTGCTTCACAAGGTAGTGAGCTCCCTGGTTCTGGACCTTTTTCAGACCAGTTTTAAGAAAACCTTTGTCAGGAATGTCCTAAAAAAATGTTGGGGTTGGGGTTGGACTAACCCCCCCAAGTGGTCTCCTGGGAGGGGCTTGGACATTATGGATAAGCAAAGTTGAGTGTTCTTTCACTTCATTTATTATCTGCTGGCTTTAGAAAGTACAAGTATAGAGTACAAAGACTGGGAATGGCGCTAATTTTTATCACTCTGATGTTTGGGGTTACCTCTGAGCGCAAAGTCCCATATTTGGGGGGGTGAGTAAGAAATGAGAACTCCAGACCCACCTCGGGAGGGGGCGTTTGGTTCTGATCCCTCAGCCTGGGGAGGTGGGATCAAGCTCTGGGTTGCTGAGTTTGCCCCTAACAGGAGCAAAGGAGGTGGCCGAGCAGTACCCGGGAAGCAGTATGCTTCTGCACTTCTGCTGCATCCTGTCTGTTTCTCCAACTTCCAGTTTTCTGCTCTTACCTCCTCAGTAAGCAGCCTGACTCCGATCTGATCACTCAACAGAAGGTGGCACTGCTGTCCAAGAAAAGTCAGACCGGAAGTGGCAGGCCTCTGTTCAGCTCTTTACTGCAGGGACAGGGGTGCCAGATGGCTTAAGTGTTTCCTCCATCTGTTTGCCCTGGGCATATGAGCTTCCCTTTCCCACCCTCCTTTGTCCGTGGTCTACCCCGGCTGCACTGGAACGTTTTCCCTTGTTTATTTTTTTCCCCACTCCCACAGTTCCTGTGGATGAAGGTATTTCCACTGGCTTACTGTCTCTGACACACCCTTCCTTTGAAAACAAACACGGGCATTGATGACCTGGCACGGGAAAGCCGGAGCGGCCTGTTGCCAGCTAGCTGGGAGGGCCAGCTTCGCTATGCGGGGTGGGATTGCGGGCCTCCCTGTGGTATTGCAGTCCCGGCTTTGACCCAGGGAAAGAATCCTCTTGGCCCGAAGAGCAAACATCTGTCAAAACAAAATAGTGTCTCTGGGTCAAGGAGGTAGCATCGGGTGGGGGAAAATGTGGTTCCGGCATTTTTTTAAAGGTGTGTATAACCCTGATTAAAATAAAACATTTGGGGGGGGAGGCGCCTGGGTGGCTCAGTCGTTAAGTGTCTGCCTTCAGCTCAGGTCATGATCCCAGGGTACTGGGATCGAGCCCCACATCGGGCTACCCACTCAGCAGGAAGTCTGCTGCTCCCTCTCCCACTCCCCCTGCTGGTGTTCCCTCTTTCCCTGTGTCTCTCTCTGTCCAATAAATAAAGAAAATCTTTAAAAATAAATAAAACATTTAAAAAAATTTTTTTTTAAGATTTTATTTATTTATTTTAAAGATTTATTTATTTATTTATTTGACAGGATAGAGACAGCCAGCGAGAGAGGGAACACAAGCAGGGGGAGTGGGAGAAGAAGAAGCAGGCTCCTAGCGGAGGAGCCTGATGTGGGGCTCGATCCCATAACGCCGGGATCACACCCTGAGCCGAAGGCAGACGCTTAACCGCTGTGCCACCCAGGTGCCCCTAAGATTTTATTTATTTATTGGACAGAGATGGAGACAGCCAGCGAGAGAGGGAACACAAGCAGGGGGAGTGGGAGAGGAAGAAGCAGGCTCCTAGCGGAGGAGCCTGACGTGGGGCTCGATCCCATAACGCAGGGATCACGCCCTGAGCCGAAGGCAGACGCTTAACCGCTGTGCCACCCAGGCACCCCAAAACATTTTAAAAAATTTTTATTTTATTTATTTGAGAGAGAGAGAACACAAGTGGAGCGGGGAGGCAGAAGAAGAGGGAGAAGCAGACTCCCTGCTGAGCAGGGAGCCCAATATGGGGCTCAATCCCAGGACCCCGGGATTAGGACCTGAACTGAAGGCAGACAGATACTTAACCTACTGAGCCACCCGGTCGCCCCAAAGTAAAACATTTCTCAGATTTTTCGACCCTAGGGGGCACCTGGGTGGCTCAGCTGGTTGAGCATCTGCCTTCGGCTCAGGTCGTGATCTCTGGGTCCTGGGATCGAGCCCCACATCAGGCTGTCTGCTTCTCCCTCTCCCTCTGCCTGCTGCTCTGCCTGCTTGTGCGTACATTCTCTCTTTCTCTGTCAAATAAATAAATAAAATCTTAAAAAAAAAAAAAAAGGTTCTTTGACCCCAAAAATAGTGCAGAAATGTGAGTTCACACCTTCGAGCCAGGTTAGTGGACTTGGAGTCAGAAGACCTAGGTTGAGCCCTGGCTTGGCTTCCCGCCAGCTGTGGAACCACAGGCACATAGCGTCAGCTGTGCCCTCAGCTCATCTGTGATGCCTGCTTCGCCAGGTGACGGGATGCGTGCGGGCGTGTGTCCAGCAGTCTAAAACCAGCTCTTGGCGGCCTTTTTAACAGAACTGGGTCTGGTCAGATGCCCTCATCCTGTAGGTCAGAAGTTGCCACATTTTCTCAGTTCATGGCACTCTTGGTGTCTCAGGAATTTTTCATAGAACTCACAGGCCAAAAGAAATACCTAACAGCTCCAAACAATATTCCTATCCTCACAATTCGGTAGCCGCTTGAAAAGATAATACATGAATTTGTGTGGTATCTGATAAATGTTGACTAATGCTGTGTTTCCCTTGAAATTTTTATTTATTCTTTTGAGAGAGCGAGCGTGGGTGGGGCGGGGTGGGGGTGCAGAGGGAGAGAGAGAATCCCAAGCAGGCTCCACACCTGGCGTGGAGCCGCCCAATATGGGGCTCGATCTAATGACCCTTAGATCATGACCTGAGCCAAAATCAAGAGCTGGACACTCAACCAACTGAGCCACCCAGGCGCCCCTCCCTTGAAATTTTTAAATGTCATGGGTACCTTTGTGCGTTTGCTGCAGCACCCTGGGGTGCCCTGATGGCAGTTTGGGAACTGTGTTGGTAGATTGTCTCTGAGTTCCAGAGCAGTGGGACTTGGTAAGGTCCTCACCCTCCCCAGAGGTCTGCTCAGCTGAGTGAGCAGGTCTCACCTTCAGTAACGGTACCTCACACACTTGAATTCCCTTAAGAAGGTCAAGTGTCTCGGTCGCCATGTGTTATTAATTGGCTTGAAGTCTAGAGGAAGGATTTGCATTGGATAGAGCTGACTCAGTAATCCCCAGCTTCCTCTCCTCTCCAGCCTTTCCCCCGACCCAGCATTTTTTCTTCTTTAAGATTTTATTTTTATTTATTTGTTAGAGAATACAAGCAGGGGGAGCGGCAGGCAGAGGGAGAAGCAGACTCCCCGCCAAGCAGGGAGCCCGATGCAGAACTCGATCCCAGGACCCTGGGATCCTGACCTGAGCCAAAGGCAGACGGTTAACCGACTGAGCCACCCAGGCGTCTCCCAACCCAGCATTACTATTGATCTTTTCAAGTTTCAGAATCAAACATCTGGAGCCTGGGAACTGCCCACGAAGCTTGTTTCCAAGGAATTTGTTACTGGCTACTGATTTTAGGAAGAACTTTCAGGATTCTGTTTATCGACCATCTAAGGAAAGAGGCTCCTGCAGGATTGCTGCAGAGCAAATGCTTTCCCCTTTGGGCTTTGCGTGTGCTCTGCCTCCAGGACTCTGAAGTCAGAGAGGGAGATGCTAAGGCTTTTCCTAAGCAAGCGGCATAGGGTTCTGTTCATCGTGAAAGATACTTACGAGGGACAGGTTGTGGGGCGCCTGGGTGGCGCAGTCAGTTAAGTATGTGACTTTCGGTTTTGGCTCAGGTCATGATCTCAGGGTCGTGAGATCAAGCCCTGCATCGGGCTCCATGCTCAGCACCGAGTCTGCTTGAGATTCTCCCTCCTTCTGCTCCTCCCTTCCCACGCTCATTTTCTCTCTCCCCTCTGTCTCTCAAATAAATAAATCTTTAAAAAAGCGGGGGGAGCAGGTTGTATGGTGTGGTATAGGAACCACGAGTCCCTTTCCAGCCTTCGCAGGTGGGTCATTGTGTGCCTTTGCCTGGTGAGCTTCAGGAGAACCCATGCTTGTGGAATGTTCTATCGAGAATTACTTTTCAGGATGGTGCAGCAAAGGTCATCTGTTAGAGCATAAACTTGGACTTTTTCTTAGAGGTCTTTGACACCTGAAAGGGTTATGTGGTACTGTTCTTCTGGTGTTTATTCTATTCGGGTTTTGTTCTGGTTTTATTTTATCGTCAAATTATTAGAATAACAGGAATTGAATATTTTGTAAAAGAAAAAAATCACCTAATTCTACAATCCTAATAGTGCATCCATTTTCATCTTTCTGTCCTTTTATGTTTGCCGGTGTAATAGCATACGTTTTGCATCCGGTTTTGTTTCCATCTGAATAACAAACGTTTTCAGCGCAGTTACAGTCTGAGTAATGACAATAGTGGGACGGAAGTGAACAATTGAAAGCTAAACCCTTAAGAATTGTATGGGACGTGAGTTACGTCTCATTGAAACTGCTCTCAGAAGAAAAAAATCTTTTGTCATTTTCTAAAAACCTTCAAAGGGAAACGATAAAGAGAAGGTTGAGACCCAGCTTTTATTCCAGGGGTGAGACCAGTCTTTAGCGCGCTTTTCCCATCAGTCCCGCAGCTCTTCTCGTACGAGCTAGCTAGAATACAAGCCAGAGTTAGTATGCTGTAGTAGTAAAAAATTAATTTGTGTTTATAGCTGTTATTGAATAAAACACGTGGGCAGTTTTTTTCCGATGAGACTCTCTGGTGGATAAAACACAGCTGCGCTCTTTACTGGGTCACAAGAAATAAGTCATTCTTTAAAACTTGAGTTCTCGTAGTTCCCGTGATTGTTCACCCAGTAAGGGAGGAGGGCTGAGTAGCAGTCAGGATTTGGTAGCATTCCTTCCATAAGTGCCCAGGAAGTCTCTAGGCTAAGGACAGGATGGCAGCACCCACTGGGTATATGGTTAAGTCTTCAGTACCAGCCGTTCCATTCAGGTCAACTCGGATGTTACTCACTGGAGCACTGGGGACCCTTGAGCTGTTTGCCCTAATCGTTATAGTTGAAAGGTAATTCTTCTGGCTGTCTTCCCCTTAAGTTGAGAGCTTAACACCTCCTTTGCTCTGTGACCTACTACGGAGTCATTCCTGGAGAGGTATTTTTCCTCCTTGGTCTTTGATGTTGGCTTCCCCAGCGGTTGAACCAAAGGCTTCACAGAAACCGTTATTATCTGCCGCCTCATAGTCTAGAGGGAGGAGATCAGAAGTTGGGAAGTGGTATTACTAGGCTTTGGGTCGGACAGACTCGGGCTTGGGTCCCAGCATTGCCACTTCCTGGATGAGAAGCCACTTCATTGGACTTTGTCTCGGTTTAGTCATCGGTAAGATGGGAATAATGATGTCCGCCTCGTGGGGTTATTGGGAGATTTGGATGATGTATGTTAGCTCTCAGTGAGTTCTGTTGTTCAAGGCCTAGGAGGGAGAATATGTACGTGGTCCTTCCATCTTGGTATTGTCTTCCTACCTTCCCCCGTGTTGTGCCTCCTGTACCTCATGATCCTTTGAATGCCGATTAGAAAAAAAAAAATCACAGCATGACTCACCTAGGACCAGAGACGGAAATGGCCCTTGACCATTACTGGATTGACTGGGAGTCATCCACTCCAAACTTCTTGCTGGAAGTTGTAATGTGGCCTTTGAACTATTGAGAATGCCCAAGCCTACTTAACAGTTCACGTTTTTTTGCTCTCACCACGATGGCCAGATGGCCATTCATCTTTAACAAGGCTAGGGCTGCCCTTGCAGAAGTGGGTGTCAGGGAATTTCCATGCTGGGGAGAACCCAGCCACCCCAGGCTGGGGTCTGCAGCTCTTTTTTTTTTTTTTTAAAGATTTTTTTTATTTATTTGACAGAGAGAGAGACAGCCAGCGAGAGAGGGAACACAAGCAGGGGGAGTGGGAGAGGAAGAGCAGGCTCCCAGCGGAGGAGCCTGATGTGGGACTCGAACGCTGGGATCACGCCCTGAGCCGAAGGCAGACGCTTAATGACTGCGCCACCCAGGCGCCCCTGGGGTCTGCAGTTCTCAGTGGTGACCTGATCCGAGCAGCAGCCAGGACCGAGATTGGGAGAGGGGGCGGCTGCAGGCTGTAGCTCTTTCAGAAAGGGAAGTAGCGCCTTTGTTGTCCGGATTGAAACAATTCCAAGCTAGGTCCTTTGTCGAGCCACCTTCCAAAGAAGGTCTGGCTACATCTTAAGCTGAACACTTCTGGTAGAAATGTAATTGCTGGAAGTTGTGATCTCGTTCAGAGAACGACCCTTATTCTCCCTGTGACCTCCCCTCTTGGCTCCGCTGAACTGCCCCAGACTGTACTTGCTCCAAGTCAACTGAAGCTCAGGCTCCCAGAAGCCCCACCCCGTTCCTTTGCGGTTCTGCAGCCAGAAGGAGCCCCTGCATGCCCAGTCGGCTCGCCTTCAGCCCTGCAAGCCCCAACATACTTCTTCCCTTCGGGCCCAGATGCCACAGATTACTAACCAAGGTGTGGTTGGGTGCCTCCTTCCCTAGTCAGGATTTATCTTTTTGAAATCCTATGATTCAGAAAACAAGCTGCCTGTCCTTCGGGAGTGATCCAGCACTTCCCACCCTCGTTCTGTGTTCTAATCCTTGTCCCTTGAAATGCTGCTTTGCAGTTTCTGGATTCAATAGGATTTTGCTCATTTGCATTCCTAACTTTGGAGTTAGGTAAATTTTTCCTAAAACAGTGCTTTAAAGGTAGGTACTGGCTTTGCTTTTGGCCTGTAGATTGTTAATTCTTCTTCGTGCCACTTTGTAGATGGTGACCAGTTTGCCTTTCCAATCTCCTGGCTTTCTGGTATCTGTTACTTTTGTCCTACGTGGTAATCTTAACGCCTCAGTTTGGTGGCTGACCTCTCAGGAGGGATAATGCTATTGTAAATTGGTGACCATGTCGAGTTATGTGTCAGAAAGACTTCACTTTTCTGTCCTCAGCCTCACAAAGCTGTTTCCTTTGTCCGTGTCTGGCTCCAAGCCCTTCCACCCTGTCCCCCAAATAACAACTTGAAGCATAGAGACACTGTTTTTATGGAAAACCTTTAAGAAAAAAGTGCAACCTGACCCACCACTGAAGGCTTAATTCAAATTCTTGATGTGAGCTGACCTCTTTACCCAAGCACAGACACCCGAGATATAAGAGGGAGGAATGGAATGGCCCTCTCTGAACGTCTTCTACAACTTTCTAGAAACTCAGTCTTCAGATGTCTTGAATCAAATGTGAGATTACACTTGGAATAGTCAGATTAACAAAGCCTCCCCTTTGGAAATGGCTCCTGGCCAGAGCCTTGCATGTACGTTGAAGTCCGGATGGTTCCACGTGATCCACGTGACAGAGCATCAGCACCCCGCTGAGCAGTGTCGGCTTTGTTGAGCTACATTTTTCAGATAGGGAGAAGAAACCGTTTTCCTCTTTTCTTCAGTCCACAAGGCCAGTTCTAGAGCTGGCTTAACTTGTCTTAGCGGATGCCTGTTCAGCCCTCCTGTAGAAACCTCTGCTTTGGGGAGCTGAGCCTTCCCGTCAGTAAGCTGGGATTGAAGGTGAGTCCGTTGGATCCAAAGTGACCCCACCAACTTCCGTGCATTTTTCTGATAAGTTGAGTGTTTCCATCCCCAGGCAGGCCGTGTGCGGTGGCAGTGACCCAATCCTGGCCGACAGGATACAACTGAAGGAAAAGTGCTGGTGACGGGCTTTCTCCAAGGCTCGCCTGGCGTGTGGCTAGAACAGGGCGTAGACGCTGGGCATGTGTGCCGTGGAGGGCTGTGCCCGTGCAGCACGGGGTTCACCGACTTCTGCTGAGCCTTGGGGTTGCTGGTAGTGCTCAGTGTGCCCCGTCCTTGTCCGTCAAACCACAGTAATTTTTTTCTGGAGCTTGGAGGTTGTTCGACAGACGTTGCAGAATGGCTGCTTTCTTGACAACCCGAAGTGACTCACACATCCGTCTCATCTTGATGCCTTCGAGGGGGCTTCGCAGGCACGCTAGTCGCTTCTGAAGCCGCAGTGTTGTCCGCCCACACTTCATGGTGCCGTTGTGAGAATTAAGTGGCCTTTCACTAAAGTGCTTAGCATTACACCTACAATTATTCCCCAAGATTAAGTTGCGTTCATCATCTGTCCTCAGCATTTGGCCCTCTGCCCGGTACACAGTAAATGCTCAATAAATGATTTGTGGAAGAAGTAAATGGATGAACTATGCAGTAATTCTTTTTGTTTTAGGATTAGGAGCAACAAGCTAGATGGAAGGGTTTTTAATTCAGTATTGCCCCCGCCGCCTTCCTCCTTCTGCCTGTCTCTCATCAGCCTTTTGTCGCCAAGTCTGGCTCCTTTCTTAGTTCCTCTCTGCTCCCTCCCTGTCTGACAGTGAGTCGCGCATTGCAGCTAACTGTGGGTTTAAACGGGTCTGGAGTCCGGCCGGGGGTGGGGGGGCAGTTAGTGCTGCAGCTGAAGGCAGCTGGGGAACCCACACGGGCTGAGGAGTGGACTGCGGGCCCTCTAGAAAGGAGAGCGTGTGTGTGTGTGTGTGTGTGTGTGTGTGTGTGTGTGTGTGTGTGTGACATCAGTTTTGAGCAAGGTTTGAGCACCTGTTGTGGGCTGGGCACGAACCTGCAGGTGCTAGCAGGAACACAGTGGTAACTAAGAGAGTTAGTGAGGGCCCAGAATAAAGCAAACGTCCTCGAGGCTGGGTGGGGGTGGGGTGGAAGAAGACTTGCTTGAGCTGAGGACCGAGGTCTGGAAGAGGCTTACTTTCAGCAAGGAGGGGGGAGCTGTTCCAGGGAGCAGGTTCTCCCCGGGCCCTGAGGCGGCTCTGTGCTGGGAGGAGGAGGCTCTCATGGCTGGCGCGGAGTCCCCCGGGGCCTTGGGCCACAGTGAGGAATCATCTCTAAGTGAGATGTCGCCAGGACTTAATCACTGCTTGGCCAGTCCTGGGTCTGAGAGAATCGAAGATTCAGAAGGCATCGTTTTACCAATCTGCCCCCCAGCTGCCACCTACTTCGAAGGAGCAGGGTTACGTCAGTCATCTCCCAGAAAACGTACAGTCTGGAGCATTCTTCCCCCAGCAGCGGGGAGAGGCTGCCCTCTGCCCTCTGTTTGGAGTACTTTCCCTGTGCCCCATGCTCCCAGAGCTGGGGCAAAGAAGCGGCGTTTCGATTTGGCAGAATCCAGCTGCTGGCGGCTGCCCTGCTTTGTCTCTCGTTGGACGCTGGACCTTTGAGCGTGCTTTGTGGGGCCGGCTCCGGGAAGGATTGATGAAGTATTGTTGGCTGTAAATAAACCTCCATTCTCACGACCAGGATCTGGTACTTCTCTGCTGAGCAAATCCTCCCAGCTCAAACGGCAGCTTATCCCACGTCGTGGAGCCATATTGTTTCTACTTCCTTCCTCTGCTCCAGTCATAGTTTCTGAGTGGCTGGACTTTTTTGTATTCTCTGCAGGGGGAACCACATTCCGGGTTCTGAGAACGAGACCCCTGTTGTGGCAGCTGCATTCTTACGGGTTTCGGACACAAGTGATTAAGGAACCAAAATTGGGCGGGTTCGGATCACTGTTCTTCAGGGCCATCCCCTGGCCTGCCATTGCCCCTTCGTGCCCTGGTATGCTGGTCGCTGACGCTTTAGGCTCAGGGGGATCCTGGGGAGGTTGGAGGAGTGCCGACAGTCAGGGAGGGGAGGCCTGGCCTCAGAGTTGGTGTCTTTGACCAGCTCATCACTCCCTCTCCTGCCTTCCCTGTGTTCTCACTTGGCTCCTTCAGAAGCTCTGCATTTGTTTTGTTTTTCGTGGCGTCTTAAGTAGACTTGAACTAGACAGCTGGAGTGGTTTGTTTACCTGGTCTCTCCTCAGGGCTGCTAGGTGAGATGCTTTGTTTTCACTTTCCTGGTGAACTGGAGGGGAAGCCCTGGGCCAGCTGCATCTGAGGGCCATGCGCGCCTGCGTCCAGGTCTGTCCCGGGCTCTGGGCTGTGGGTTCCGTGCCTCCCGGCTGACTCAGACACCCGTCTGGTACATAGATCTCCTGGCTGAGTTCATGACTTTGACCAACTGGGGGATGGATTCATACAAGTCAAGACAGGGACCCCCTGCACATTCCAAAACACCGCTTTGGGGGAAGAAAAGGAACAGTGGTTTCTTGTTGCTTTTTACTTGTATCCTCCTAACTGCTGCCTTTCGGCCTCCTTGGGGGCACAGAGAGAACCGATGGTGGGTTTTGTATAACCGTTGTCTTGAACGACTGGCAGTTTAGTAATGTGAATCTTCCATTGTCTCTCCGTAGCTCTGTCATATTGAATATTCCATCACATGTTTCTGATGGCTGCCTTCCGAAATAACTAGCATGGGTGCTTGGTTCATTTTGTACTGAATTTTTTGGTATCTGAGGCATGACTGGTAGGGGGGTGTCTCTCTAGGTCTTCGTCTTGAGTGTGGACCACCCCCACCCCCCAGGACTGTCTTCCCCCGAGGCTGCTTTTATTGGATGAAATTTACCTCGCTGGACAGTTGAGGGTAAATGGCCCCCAAAACCACCTTTGTGGTATTTGACAGCCTTCCTCCGTGATCTCAGCAGACACCCCCCCCCCAACTCTCGCCTTCCTTGCTGATGGTTCTTCAGCATTGTCTGAAGTCCTGGGCTCATCCACCTTCCAAGGACACTGGTGTTTGGCTCCAGGTCCTTCAGTGGGAAGCAGAACTGAGCGTCCTTCTCATGCTCGGGGGGAGGATGTGGGGTTAAACTGCTTTTGGATCCAAAAGAACCTGCGTTTTTGGCCGCCTTCTTTGGGGGCATCTTGGCCAGGAGCGCAGCAGGCTCACAGGAGGACAGAAGAATTACATTCTAAAACCTAACAAGGTGTGGCCACCAGGAGGCACAGATTCCCATTGTTTCATTGTCGGGGCCTAGGAGTCCCCTGGGTGGCTGTGACCCAGAGGAGGGATCTGAAGAGCCACAGATTCCAGAGTCTTTACAGGAGAACTTTGTGCAAAACTGTATGGCTCCCAGGCCGTGGTGGCTCATTTGTATTTTCAGTTCATAGAATTCTCTTAAGGCAAAAGAATCTTCTTGCGCTTAGAGTTGGGTCCATGGTTCATAGGTTGGCACTTTGCTTGGAGGGATCACGGAGCTGAATTCCACTGCGGGGGACGGGGTGTTCCTGGGGATGTTGGGCTTGGGGTTGAGTAGGAGTGCATAGCTCCAGGGGGCTCCAGGTGCACCCTGGACACGCCCCACCTGTGTGCGTGCATGTGCGCGCGCACGCATTGCTGTAAGAATAAGAAAGCAAAGAAGACCAGTTGGCCAATTGAAACCAACTATCAACTTTATCACTTTTTGTGTTTGTGCAGAAAGATTAATTTGAAAGAATGAGTAACCAAGCCAAAAAAGGAAAGGCTGAAAGTGGGGGGAACACCTTCCTGTTGGTGATTTTGCCCCAACATTGCCTTTCTCCCTGAGATGTGACAAAACATCCCCAGCTAAGCCAGGCAAGGACCTTGTGAAATGCAGGAATCCCCGGCCCCTCCCATTGCTTGGGGGCACAGGCTGCTGGAGGCCCAGGGTGGCTCACAGCCCTTCACCCTGCCCCAGGAGCCTTCAGGTGAACGCATATTTTCTCTGTAGAAGAGACACTGTGTTTGGTGACTAACTTCCTGTGCCTCTGGAGCAGTGGACCCGGTGGAATTCCCACGTGGCTGTCTTGCCTCCTTCCTCGGGTCAGGGGTCAGCTGAGGCTAGTGCCCTGCGGTGCTTTAGGAAGGAGCCCCCAGGGGCCTCTGAGTGGTTAACATCAGTCCTTGGAATACCACCAACTGGTTGGGGAGGGGAGGTAGGATGTACCCAACTGATGTTTTCCCACAGTTAGCACCCAGAAAGCTGTCCCCTAGAGGGAAAATTTAAGGACCTTTTACAGGCCCAGGTTTTGTTGCTGCCACACTCTTTAACACTGGTTCCTCCGGAGTCACCGCTACAAAGGGATTGTTGTGGGGCCCCTGGAGACGGGCACTCTCTGTAGAGCAGCTGATTGATGACCAACCTGAATTTGGCATGGCAGGCCTCCAGGAACGCCCCCCAACCCCTCTGTTCCCTAGCACAGGCCTGCCTCCTCTTTGCCCACCTGACTGGCAGGGGGCGGGTGGCTGGGGGAGACAGGTTGCTAAGCAGCCTGGCCTGGACGTTATGCCCATCCAGGTCGAATGAATAGCTGAGTGTTCAGAAGAGGGAGGGGTTTGGGCCTGTCCCAGAATCAGGAGGGACTTTTGGGGAAGGGGGTTAAGAACTTGTCCTCTGCTCTTGGCATGAAGCCATAGCATGGGGGGGCTTTCGGTGGCCTCCTGGTCCCTTCCTTTCTGCAGTGTTACTTGGTGTAACATTTCTGCACGTGAGTGGAGTACGCAGAGCTCTGCAGCTGCGGCCATGTGCCCATGTGCCCATTTTGTTCCAGAGCTGTTACTGCCTTTGTCTCCACCACCACCACCCCCCGACCAACCAGAGGGAAAAGAAATGAGATCCAACAACTTCCTGTGAGCCCAGCTTCTGCCACTTTGATCCTTAGTATGTGGTGGCACTTGAGAGCCCTGGTGTGACTGTGTGTGAGGGGCCGGGTTTCGCCCCGAGATAGGGAAGATAGGTATGTTGTTGCCGGTGGACATTTGGGACAATGGAAGCAAGGGAAGGCCTTCCTCGCCTGCTGTGCCCAGGCTTGCGTTGGGGGCTGGGGGCTGGGACTGTAGCCTTCTCCAGGTGGATTTGGTTTAGATGAAGCACTTACTCTGGCAGTGAAATACAGAGCAACTCCAGAAAAACAGTCTCGATAAGAAACCTTTGCCCTTAAGTTTGTGCACTGGGCCAGTCCTGAAGGGCCTGCAGAAGTGGGTGTTGCGGGGCGGAAGTTTGCCTTTTCTTTGGAGAGAAATAAAGCCAATGTAAAGAGCCAAAAAGGTGAGCCCAGGAGAGAAGCTGCCCCCGTGCCAGGGCCTTTCTGAGACCTGGGCAGTCACTTATTAAAGGCCCAGGGTTCCTGCCTGCTCCAGGGTTCCGTGAGCTACCCCCTGATGATCAAGTCTCCCCTTTCTGCTTGAACTGAAAGTGAGAACAATCTCTTGGGAGCAGATAGTCTCTTGTGCTTTAGTCTTGGGATTCTCGTTTATAAAGTTGCCGTCTCTTGCTTCCTCAGTTCCAGGTAGGGGTGGCATGTTCGGGGAGGGCTGACCAGGCCCCCGGGGAGACGGTGTCCAGGTGCCCAGGACATGGACGGCTGGCATTGGTGGGTATCGGTCCCTGCTGGAGGCCGTGGAGGAGAGACTGAAGCAGGCTTCTGGAGCATCTTGGCTGCTCTGATGATGGGGGAGGGAGCGTAGGAGGTTCAGGGGTCCCAGAAGGCCCCCAAAGCACCGGCTCGCTCTTGGATTCCTTGTGTTGCTTGTACCTTTTCTCCCCTTAAAATCCTGAGTGGTTTCAGTGAAGACAGGAACTGCGGGTCAGGAGTCCCGGGCTTACCTCCCTGTATTTGTTTCTCTTTTGCAGGATAACCCAGAAGTAGAAAAGCGAGATCCTCAGGAATTAGTTGGTAAGTACCCCAGGGGGAGTCTCGGGGGCAGATGTCTGAGCCTTGCCCAGAGTGAACTGGCTTCCCGCCATGCCCGGGCCTGCCACTGCATGGGGCTTCTCTCTGCTTCAGCCAAGGCCGCTGTTCTGCTGAGAGCCCTCTCTTCATGTGCTCTCTCGGGGCTTTGGCATTTCCTAAGATGTCTGAGTAAGACACCCCGGGAACAATTCTTCTTTGAAAATCACATTCATGGTGCATTTCATTGGGCTTTGGTCAGTTGCCAATGTTGTCAGGATGGATTTAGGGCCTCCTTCAGCTGGGAGCGCCTTCCCCTTCTGCCCCAGGCCTGTCCTCTGTCCTTGTACGCCCCCGCCCCGCTCTGCTGGCATATTCGTGTACTCAAGGAGCAAATGTGGCCTCTGCTGGCACCTCGCTCTGTCCCCAGGAGGGAACATGCCTCGTAGCCCTAGAGTCTCACATCCTTTGTGACTTGGGAGGGCAGGGCCGTTGTATTTCTGGAAAATGGCGCACATGTCACCCAGTCCTGTGCTAACCCCAGCCTCCTAAGCCTTTTTAGAAAGTCCCTCAACTCTGTCAGTTTGGCCATGGACTTTGTAACAGCTCTTCCAAAGCCTGTCCCAACCTCACGGAGAGGGTGACCCTCCGTCTCTGTGGTGACTGTGACCGCCCTTCCCCGCCTGCTCCGTTAACCTTCACAAAGCAGGGGTCCTGCTTACCTGGGGTCTTCTACGAACGTGGCCTATAGAACATACTCCCATGCTTCCAGATGGAGGCTTTGTGGCTTGCAGTCCCTTGGACCTGTCCTGTTTTTGGACAGGATCCTTTCATGGGATGTGAGAGGTGGGGACCTGTTCTGATTTTCCTAACTAAAAGAACTGAAAATTGTTCCATTACATGTGTTTTCTGAGGAAGGCTTGGGTAGGAACATACCACGATGACCAGCCCAGACCCTCAGCAGGATTCTGCCTTTATCCTCGAGTGAGTCTTTCAAATCCTATAAAAAACAGAATTTTCTAGACCTTAGTGTTCACTCCTTAGAAAATGGCCCTCAGGGGACATACCTGTTGGCTTTGCAGACAGAGGAAGTGGAGTGCTCTTCTCGAGGCCGGGGTGTCTGGCAAGCAGTGGGATGGGGGGCATATCAGCCACCTCCACCCCGACTTTTTCCTTCCGCAACTTCCACCTGTTCCCTCCTTGCCACTTTGTGCCATTTGGCGAGCTTTGGCAGATACATACAGTCATGTTAACCCCCATCACAATCACAGTAGAAAACACTCCGTCACTCGGGGGGGTGCCGGCTCGGTCGGTGGGACATGCAACTCTTAATCTCGGGGTCACAAGTTCAAGCCCCACATAGGGCCTAGAGCTAACTTAAAAATAAAATGTTTAAAAAAAATTTTTTTCCGTCACTCCAAAATGTTCCCTATACCCCTCTCCTTGCAGACTGTTTCCTCCCTTGGCCTCAGGCAAGC
Organism: Ursus maritimus; assembly: GCF_017311325.1. Lineage (NCBI taxonomy): Eukaryota > Metazoa > Chordata > Mammalia > Carnivora > Ursidae > Ursus > Ursus maritimus. The sequence goes on along the minus strand of NW_024424897.1, from coordinate 5,843,391 downwards.
AGCGATCTACTTTCCTCACTGTAGTTTTGCCTTTTTTATTTTTTTTTTTATTTATTTTTTTTTAGTATTTTATTTATTTATTTGACAGAGAGAGACAGCCAGCGAGAGAGGGAACACAAGCAGGGGGAGTGGGAGAGGAAGAAGCAGGCTCTCGGCGGAGGAGCCTGATGTGGGGCTCGAACCCAGAACGCCGGGATCACGCCCTGAGCCGAAGGCAGATGCTTAACCACTGCGCTACCCAGGCGCCCCAAGTTTTGCCTTTTTTAGAACTTCACGAAGATGAGGATTTCTCAGCCTTGGCACTCTTGACATTTTGGGCTGGAGAATTCCTTGTCGTGGGGGCCTCGCCTGTGTTTAACACGGTGGTTTAGCGTCCTCGACCTTCAGGATGCCCCTAGCGCTCTCCCCTCCCAGAGGTGACAGGGAAAAATGTTTCTAGATGATGCCAGATGTCTCCCTGGGGGCTGGGGGAGCGTAATTGCCCCCGTTGAGAACCATAGATAGAAATGAAATGATCGTCTTGTTCTTGTCTGGCTTCTTTTACTTACCGTAGGTTTTTGAGACCCTTCCGTGTTACTGGGCATATCCATAGTTTCATTTTACTGCTACGTATATTCTTTCATTGTAGGGTTACCCCCGTAGTTTCTTTCTCCATCCATCACAGTAGGTCTTGAAGCCTCATAGTCTTGGTTCCTCCTGCTCTTTCTCACTGACAAGGTCATAGTTGAGCTCTGTCTGCACTCAGCTCCTTTGGTTAATACCTCTTGAGATCGAGCTCTGGGGTTGCTCCCCCGATATGGGAAGGATTTTCATATATGCAGACAGCGCCAGGTGTACTAGAGCCAGTGACGGCAGAGAAGCTGACTCACAGGTCTCTCCAGCACCGTGGCCGCTTCGCAGAGCTGAGCGCGATGCCCTCCGCATGCCCTCCACATGCCCCACTGGTCATGCCTGGAACAGTGGCCTGGGGTGGTAATCCAGTTGGGTTCTCCGGGTCTCTGGTGAACTAGAGAGCACTCCACTGCTTCCTGCTCCCAGCGCCACCGTACCCACCCCCCCAGGCACTCGTTACTCCCCACCATTACGTCAGCCCGGACGAGCTGCTCCTGCTAAGATTCGTACCTGGCAGCTATGGATACCACGACTGTTTCCTGGCTTGGGTGTGCACAAGGGGTGAATCACCGAGGTAGACTTCTCAGATCCTGAGCACAACTGCCCTTCTAGAATGCCCCCAGCACACCCAAGAGCAGCCATGGTACCTGGGGCTGCCCCAAGTGCCTGGACACATTTCTCGACGGATTTCCTGGGAAAAGGGTTTGAGGCTTTGTGGCTGCTCCAATGACCATACGTGTGGGTTTGATGTCTTCTACTTCAGATTATGCTGGGATTTAGGAAAAAGAACACTGAAAGGTTGTTCCCAGAACCTGTGGAAAATTTGTTACCTAATTTTCTGACTGTCCCTTCACTTGCCAGTTACTTCATAGGAATTCTTTTGTTCCCAACCGGGGAGCTCAGGAGGGGCTCTCCCTCCCTGTCATACTGTATACCACTCCAGCCTTAGTGTGGTTGGGTTGCTATGGCAACGGTGTCACACCCTGTTTTTCCAAAAGGCTTCCTGGCAAATGCCAAAGGGCATTCTTTGTCTCTCCGTCCTGCGCGAGCGGGCGCCTGCGCGCACACACACACACACACACACACTCTCTCTCTCTCTCTCTCTCTCTCTCTCTCTCTCTCTCCCCCTCCCTCCCTCCCTCTCTCCACCCCCCATCCCTCTCCCTCTCTCTCCCTGCCCCAGGGAAGAACTTCACCCGCCTTGCTTGTGTCCAGAGCCTGCCTGGGCGCTCCTTGCTTTTGCCCTCCGGAAATAACAAGGACCAGCTCACCCCGGGCAGTTCCACTCTCAGCTGGCCTCTGCAGCCGTGTTGAGGCTCTGGCTGAGAATCCCAGCCCCTCCCAAGGCTGAAAAGGAGGGGGAAGTCAGGATGAGACTTGAACTGCAGCTAGATCTGGGTGCTGTCATTGAGACAGAAGGAAGGGGCCTGGCAAAGAGGAGTACATAGTCCCCTGGTGGAAACTGCTCTTGGGCTGCACTGACATCCCAGGTCCACAACAGGATAGGTCACCCCATCTCGGTCCTCTTGCCCTCACCCAAAATGGCAGGTCTAGTGCTCTGTTGTCAGGGCACATCCAGGGAGAGCCCGCTGCCAACGACGGGAGTTGGCACGTGTAGGTGTTGGGCTTTGCAGTGTGGGCAGGCGTGTTTTGCAGCGACAGAGCCTGGCAAAGCCCACGGAGCCATACCCTCAGCCCCGCTCAGAACTGAGTTCCGTATAGTCATAGTGAAACTCTGAGTGGAGATCAGAGTCCCTTATCTGCTAAGAAAATATTAACCCAGCGCTGGGAGAGAAGGCAGAGGCTGTGCTAGGCTATCACCAGCCAGTCCAGGCAGCCACTCCGGGCTAAGAAATAGTCTGGCCCCGGGCCTGGCACACAGTGGGTACCCAGTAAGTATTTGCTGGGTGTTATTGGTGCTGGTTTGTTCATTCTTTCCCTTCATCCTGCCCCACCCTGCTCCGCCTGCTGTTTGCTCATTGTATGGTCCTTTTCATGAGGGAATGTTTTAAAGAGCACAGACAGAATCTTACAACAAACAGTGCATTGTCTGAGTGGTCCAGAGCACACTCCACAGGCCCAGGGGGGCCAGAAGCTATGGGGAAGGGAACAGACAGAGCGGGCGACTTGGGTGGGCAGTGGCAGATCTCCCAGAGAATTATCCCTTGGGAGTTGTGCTTCTTCACATCAGAATCAGGCCCTTTGTTCCCCAGAATGAGGTGGACCAAAGGAGGGTTGATTGGCTTATTTTTAAAAGCTAATAACCGACAGGTAATTTTTTTAAAATATCATTTATGCAAGAAGGCAGTTTTGAATGTTTTGAGTCCCAAAGCCTCGAGGAACCCTGAACTCTTTCTCCTCTGTCTTGGGCAAGAGCTTCCAGAATCCTGGGAGGTGTCATAGGAACATAGCCAGTGGGGGGCTGGAGCTGGCTCACATCGTCAGCCAGTGGTGCTCCCCTCTTCCTGGGCCTGGGTTCAGCACCAAGAGCATCAGCTGATACCCCAGAAACTGGCAGATGCTGCAGATCAAAGCTCCCCCTCCCCCCACTGCCCCCCACCCCCACCCCAGCGGGTTGTTAGACATTCACCAGCACACCCTGGACAGACCCTTTCCTGAAAAGTTCACTGCTGGGACGTGGTAGCATGCATTCTTGACACCTGTCCCCTCTGCCTGAACTTCTCTCCCCCCGAGTTGGCATATGCTGGCTCCTTCTGGTCATTCGATCTCAACCCAGATGACAGAGAGGCCACTCTGAAAGCCATTGTACTGTCTCATAGCCTTTCTCTCTCCCTGAAAAGGTCTTATGTGCCTTTTTTTTTTTCCTAACTATCTGTGTTTAGCCCCCATCCTCTCTCCCCCGCCCCCCCCCCACCCAACCTACATTGACAGGAATTCTCTGTTCTCTCACAGCCTCCTTTTCTGAAAGAGTCCGGAACATGTCACCCGATGAAATCAAGATCCCACCCGAGCCCCCTGGCAGGTGTTCGAACCACTTACAAGTAAGTGGGGATCTTGGCCACCATGGCCCACTTGGGGGAGAAGGGCTGCTCAGGTGTCCGGTTTGGTCTGACTTTAAGAGCCTGCTGTAAAAGAAACAGCCAGGTGGACAGGCACCCGCGTGTCCTGGTTACCTCTCCCAGCCTGCATCAGGAGTTTGCTCTGAGCCCACAGCCAGCCTCTGCCACATCACCTGGTGCTGTTCGAGTGGGACCCCCCAGCTCGCCCTCAGTGGGGTCCTAAGCCTAGACAGAGAAAATACCGTGATTTTCTGTGCAACCCAGCTGAGCCAGTGGGGAACTTCCCTTAGAAACCAAGGAACTATGAGAATGGAAAATAGATTATAGAAATGCAAAAACACAGCGCTGATGTGCGTAAGATTCCTGTCCTCCTCTCCCAACAATACATACAGACCTGGCCTGAGGTTTTGAAGTCCCAAGGAGTTGGAGCATTTAGTGCGGTTACTCCCTTGGGAGCAGGGACTTGAGGGCGAGGCTGGGCCTTGCACCTCCTTTCCAGCACCTGTGATTGTTTCTCCTTGGCCCTCTGTGGGTTCCCCTGTGTGTGGAACCTCGTGACAAGGGCAGACACCCAGGGCTGCCTGCGATGGGCACCCAGTCCACCTGCTGTACCCTTGATCCCATAGGTTCTGCTGGCACCTCTGGCCGCACCATCCGAACGGATGGATGACTAAGGGGACCTGGGGCTGCAGAATGCAGCTGGCTGGGCAGGGCCAGTGTCGGGGCTGGGGGCACCGTGCAGATCCTCTTCCTTTCCCAGAAGTCTCCTCCCTTGGCTGAGTTGTCCGTGAGCACAGCACCTCATCTCCCCGCCAGGCAACAAGCCACAGCCTGTAAGGACAGTCTGGCAGTCTGCCAGACAGAGACAACCAGCCGGCTCAGCCTTCAAGTTCAGTGTATTTCTCAATTTTAGATCCTCCTAATGGTAGAAACCATGACATGAAGTAAACACTTTAGTTGATCTGAAATGGGAGAACCCATCTGATGGCCCAAGAAACCCAGAAAAGTAATCTGTAAGATACAGGTCAGCCTTGATTTCCTAAGCCTTCTGTGTAAGGCCTCTGTGCTTTGCCCTTGAAGAGATAACGTTGAGGTTTGTCGCTTGGTCGTCTCTCCCCTGGTAAATGTATTACAAACCTCTCTCTGCACTTCAGTGCTTCCTCTGGCCGGTCTCGGCAGAAAGATTCAGCCTTCTGACACAGGGAGTGGATCACCTCTCCTGATGTTCCCCAAAGGCGTCACACAGGACCTCCAGCCCTGCCCACCTCCTCTTGCAGGTGAAGAGCGCCCCAAATGTTTTCCTTCTGGAGAGTCTGTGCATTTAGTCGCCGCTAGTGGGGGAGGCCGCAGAGAGCCCTTGCCCTGGGCCAGCACCAGCCGTGCTGGGTAACACTGCTCCTTGTCAGAAGTGGCTCTGCCCTGAGACTCGGGTTTTTGGGGCCTCTCCCCACACTGGGTGGTGTGGCTGCCATCTGCTGCTGGCCTCATCTCTGGGCCTTGAGACACCTATGGGACTGGCCTGGATCCCTGCCAGGTGGTTCTCCTATTGACCATCGAAAGCTAGAGGAGGGATCGGGGGAAGTTTTAATGAGACAGGCTCTTGACCCCTGACAGTGCCTCTTAATAAAGTCGTGGGGACTGGCCATCTGAGCCTCCCTACAAAGGACACTGTAGGAAGTTTGTGAGGCCAAATCCAAAAAACACTACTCCTTCCTTCCTCTGAAAGGGCGTAGCCTTCCCAGGTCTCCCACTGAGAACTCAACCCCGTGTTAAAATTCAAAACCAGCATTGAGCCCCTCTGCCCATCACTGCTTTGCCTGAATCCTCCTTGAATGATTCAGGAGCCAATTGGGTGGGGGGATTCATCCATTGTCTTCTCCGTGGTTTCTCTGCCTTGACCTTTTCCTACTCCCTCTGCCAGCCATCCAGAGGGAGTTAGGAGAAAGCAAAACGAAAACCGACTGGTCTCGGTTTATCTTCTTTGTGCTCAGCACTGGTCACAGGCTGGGTGGAGAAAGACAGTATGGCTGGAGTAGGGCTTTGCATGGCTCTGTGGGTCTCCTGTGCCCAAGTGTCCACCCAGCACATGTGACCACAGGCTGGGATTGCCAGTGGGTGGGGCAGTGTCATAAGCACCCTTCCGTTTCTCTTCTGTAGGACAAGATCCAGAAGCTTTATGAGCGGAAGATAAAGGAGGGAATGGATATGAACTACATTATCCAAAGGAAAAAAGAATTTCGGAATCCCAGGTGAGTTTCCCATGGGCCTACAGGGTCAGTTGAGTCACTGATGTTGGCCTGGGGACTGGAATGCCCCAGTGGCGGTGTCCAAGAGAGGCCCAGCTCCGATCCCACTGCAGCAACACAAACCAGGATGAAGAGTGGAAGCTGGGAGGCCTGGCTGGGTTCTCCTCGCTCTGCTCCTAAGGCATGCAGCCTCACGAGGCCTCAGTCTCCTCATCTCTACAGTGAGGAAATTGGACTAGACAGTCCCTGTGGGTTCCTCTTTCCTCTCCCAACTGTCACTGACACTGCGTGGAGGTGACAGGTTTTAGGAACAGAGCTGTGTCCAGGTCTTATTCCATCCAGGCCCTGAGCAGGTGGCTCACGTGGGAAAGAGTCCAGTATGGTGACATCAGGGACCTGCCCCGGCCCTTATGTGAACCTGTGTGTGGTAGCCCTGACCCTGCCCCACAAACCGTAGGTCAGATGTCTGGATAAGACCAAAAGAACGCAGCCCTCACCTGGACACCATACCCGTCCTGGCCCCTGGCTAATGATCCGTCTCTCTGGGAGTGGGGAGGCCTAGAATGCACGTCGGGCCAGCGGATGATTCCCCTTCTGTCAGGAAGCTTGCTTGGAACAGTTCAGCTGGGTTTAAAGAATCCGTCTGAGCCCAGAACTAGACGGTTCTGATCTCTCAGAATCTGCTGCCACACAAGGCATGGGACTAGGGCCTGCTCAGTGCCTTCTGCTATTCTTCTTTCAGCATCTACGAGAAGCTGATCCAGTTCTGTGCAATTGATGAGCTGGGCACCAACTACCCAAAGGTATGCCCTACACGCAGAGGCGGAGGGTTGGGGGGCTGCCCGGGGCCCTGTGCTCACTCTGCTGGATTCGGCCTGGAGCCACTGAAAGGCCCGTATAGCAGTAGTGCCGGCTGAAGAGCACAGTCTCCAGCTCCCCCGTGTGAGCCCCCTTGGCTCCGAAACAATCCAGAGATTGGGATTGCATCAACAGACCTGGTCCCAGATTGGCTAGGGCCTGAGCGTGCACTTGCTCTGCTCCTACAGCGCAGCCCGTAGACAAACACATCACTGCCTCATATCCCCACGAGCAAATCGGCCACCCCGTGGTTGGACTCCAGGGATAACAGCTGAGCCCCTGTGGTGTTGAGGCCGGGGCCTCCAGGCCAGGAAAACCCATGGAAAGACTTGGGGAGAAGGGACTTGGGTTTCTAAGCCATTTGTCATCCAATGACCCTTGCTGGCTGCAACATTAACTCTTTCCTTTGCAGGATATGTTTGACCCCCACGGCTGGTCTGAGGACTCCTACTACGAGGCATTAGGTAGGTGGCCAGCCTCCCATCTGTCCTTCTGTCTGTTCAGTCAGTCAGCCAACATGTATCTCAGGGTCTCCTCTGTGCCAGGCCATGTTGAGAGGTGGGTATACAGCCTAAAACGAGACAGACCCGCTGTGACTTAGGCGTATGACCTGGCACAGAAGGCAAAGAAGGGGCAGTCCTGGCAGTGAGGGGTGTCGTGGGGGTCCGTGTAGGGCCCCCTGACCAGCTGAAGGGGGGCGGGGCGGGGGACGGCCTTGCCGAGGAAGTAATGTTCGAGCTGAGGTTCGAAGGTGCAGAGAGAGTGTCCCAGGTGGGGGACAGCGTGTCCTGAAGCCATCGAGAAAGCATTTTTTCAAAGGTCCCCATGGGAGAACTGGGAGGAATTTCAAAGAGTCCGAGCCCTCCGCTGACAGATCTTAACCAAACAGCCCATGGACCAGATCTGGCCTTTAGGTGTGTTTTGTTTGGCCTACACAAGTTTTATCTTACTTTAATTTGAATGAGTTGCTAATATTTTGCCACAGATCTGTAATCCTGGCTTCTCTCGGTCAGCGGGAAGGTCGTCCACACGGGGCCTGCATCCCCACGTGGTGACAGTCTGCTGGCGCTCAGGAGCAGCCGGCCCCTCCAGACAAGGGTGCACAGCCCCAGCCCCTGAGCCTTCCATGTGAGGCCTCTGCTCTATGCCGACTGCGGGCCGGCGCTTGCATTTGTCCACAGAAAGTCAGTGAGCCCCATGGCCTGGAGGCTATGTGCGCACCTGAGCAAGAGGGCGGGGGACGCGGCAAGTGCTGGTGTGGGGTCCTTCACATGGGAGCTGTTTCAGGGCTGCTTTTCTTAGATCTTCTCTTGTCTTTGTAGCTAAAGCCCAGAAGATTGAAATGGACAAGTTGGAAAAGGCCAAAAAGGAACGAACCAAAGTGAGTGATGGACGAACGTCCTGGTGGGAGGGGCAGGTGTGTGGAGTGTCGTTTCCCAGCCCCCACCTTCGGCTTGAAGGTGCCTCTCAGTTGCTTCCATTTGGTTTCTTGGGGTCTTGTGGTTTGTTGCACTGTAACCACCCCCGCCCCGCCCCTGCTCCCCTCACAGCTGCGGTGCTGTCCTCCCCGGCCTGAATAGAACTGGCAGGTCTTCCTTCTGAGAGCGCTTTCTTGGCCTCCAGATCTGCTCTCCGCAGTCCGTCTCAGTGCCTCCTTGTCAGGTCCTACGTCCGCTGGCCAGATGACCCCTTATTCTAGGGCCCCGAGCACCACTTCTTCCCAAGCAGCACAGTCTGGATCCTTTGGGGAACAGAAATTTGGCTCTGAGACTAAATGTCTTCTGGGCACGGAGCCCTTTATGAACCAGTCTTTCAAGGAGGAAACTGGGCCTCGGGGCACCAGCTCCGCCCACCTTTGCTTTGGTCTGACCCTCCTGCAGCAGCTGAGCCTCCAGGATGCCTCCTGACCCCCAGGCAGGGGCTACAGCCCTGGGTGCTGGCAGCCCCATGGGAGCTGCTGCTGGGGTGACCAGGTTTTCTCATTCTCAGTGCTTGGTGGAATGTCCCTTCTGTCTCTCCCTCCCCATTCCAAACCCCAGGCTTAGTGTGGGCCATGTCTGCAGTGCCTGGGGACCAAAGCTGTGCTTCTCCTGAGGGGGGAGGGGCGCGCCTCCATCCAGAATGTGAGGCAGGGCAGCAAGTGCATGTGCCCTGCATGTGCAGAAACTTGGTGACGCCGGGAGCATTCCAGTGCCTGTTTGGAAGGCTCTCCTCAGGGCGCCTGGGGGGCTCAGGCGGTGAAGCCTCTGCCTTCGGCTCAGGTCATGATCCCAGGGTCCTGGGATCGAGCCCCGCGCTGGCTTCCTGCTCAGCGGGAGGCCTGCTTCTCCCTCTGCCTGCTGCTTCCCCCGCTTGTGCATTCTCTCCCTCTCTGTCAGATAAATAAATAAAATCTTTAAAAAAAAAAAGGAAGACTCTCCTCAGAGTAGTAAAAATAGATCTTCTCTTTCCCTCTTCCTCTGCTCCTCCCCACCTGCTAAAAAATAATAAAACATAAAAGGGGCACCTGGGTGGCTCAGTCAGTTAAGCATCCAACTCTTGACTTTGGCTCAAGTCCTGATCTCAGGGTCGTGAGATCGAGCCCTGAGTCGGCTCCATGCTGGATGTGGCATCTGCTTGAGACTCTCTGTCCCTCTCCCCCAACTTAAAAAAAAAAAAGGTAGTAGAAGTTCCCCTCTGGGCACCTCTCTGACACCTCCCCTCCCTCAGACAGCACCACAGGGCTGCTTCTCAGCGCCTCCTTTGTAGGGTACCCAGCTCCGTCTCCTGGGAGCAGCCGCCGGCAGAAGGATGTGGATAAACAGTTTGACACCGCCCTTACCTTTCCTCTCTCCCTCCAGATCGAGTTTGTGACAGGCACCAAGAAGGGTACCACGACCAACGCCACAGCCACCACCACCACCACGGCCAGCACGGCAGTTGCAGGTAGGAGGCTTGTCCACTTCCAGCCGCACCACGGACGGAGCGAGGGTTTCCCTGCTTTGTTTGAGGGAGCAGAGGCCATGGGGATCTGGGCCTAGGCTCCACCTTGCTGTGCTTTTTTCTGACCCCCAAGTTTGTGAAGGCCTCTTGGGAGCCTGGGGTGGGGTCCCCGGTTCACTGGCTGCCCCTTGCATTTCTGTGGCTGGGGCCCCTAAACTCTGACCCCTGGCCTGCCAGAAAGGGGAGTATTGCTTTTCCATTTGTCTGGGTCCTGACCCCCCCTTGCCTTACTCCAGATGCCCAGAAGAGGAAGAGCAAGTGGGACTCAGCCATTCCGGTGACGACGATAGCCCAGCCCACCATCCTCACGACCACAGCCACCCTGCCCGCTGTCGTCACGGTGACCACCAGTGCCAGTGGCTCCAAGACCACCGTGATCTCTGCCGTGGGCACCATCGTGAAAAAGGCCAAGCAGTGACCCAAGGGACCGGCGTGGAGTGGCTCGGACATTCTCCTTTCCATCGAGGGGAGGAGTCGCTCCAGGACCCGAGGAGACTGTGTAGCCGACATCGGCGCAGGGGTGCCACTTAATTTCAGGACTGGGATCTGCTCCCCAGATGCCACCCCAAGAGGAACCTCCGTGTGGCATTCCAGCCAGGAAAAGGACATTGCCACAGAGGAGTCGGGTGCTGTGGATAGTGTCCACACGCCACTTGGGGACCGGTGCCCTATTAAAAGTGCCGTATTCTCACATCTCGGGCCTCTTGGCTGCGCTGGCCTCTGCGGTGGTCAGTTTTCAGGCAGAAGTGGAAGTTCCAAATGCTGTCTCCATCTCCTCTTGTTGGGGTTACTACCTCAGGGTGGTAGTAGAACGGCCAAAGCCTGTGGCACTAGTCCGTGGAGGTGGCCCAGGAAGTTGCGTGGTCATTCCCAGCGTGTGCCTCTTGGCACGGGTAGATGGGAGTCCAGAGAGCGGGGGAGGCCCCCCGCTCCCGCCGTCCGCTGCCCGGATCCTGAAACCCAGCCAGTTCTCAGACAAGAGCGGAGGCTCTGCTCCCTTGGGGGTGATTGAGCCCTCCCCGACCACTTTTTACACACGCCTAGGCTTTTGAAATCAAGCCAGTTACCAGAAAGCCCAGGTTTGATCCCCGGCCCACACAGGGAGCCGGAGAGGCATCAGCGCGGCCAAGGCTGCCCGGTGCCTCGGCGCCCGACGAACGCGGCCAGCGGGCTCCACGCGGTGCGGGACGTGAATCACCTCCTGCCCCGGCCGGCGGCAGCTCGTTGTTTACATGAAAGCCGGGCTCTTGGGAGGATCCTGCCACCCCACCTTTCCTGTGCCTGTTATCTCTGCCCCACAGCAGCGCCTGGGCAGCGCCAGCGGCAGCCGGGCTCCTCTCGAGGCCAAAACCGATTTCCCAGCCGCGTCGGCCCGAGAGTCCGGAGGGAATTCGCCCGCCTCTCCTGCTCCTCGGCAGCTCTCCAGTCGGCGGAAGGGCTCCGTGTCGGAGAGGAAGCCGGGCCGTGAAGAGCCGTGTTGCTTCCGGGGCTTCACGGGAGGAGGGTGACGGTCCTGCCCCGCCATCCCCACAATCAGAGTGACTCCCGTGCGTCCCTTCCCCCTGCCCCCCTCCACACACCGGGGCCCTGAGGGCAGTCGTCACCCTCCCCTCCTTTGATGGGACTCTGCAACCCTGGAGAGGAGCTGCTGCCCCCTTGGTCCCGAGAGGGTCTGTGAAGGCCGCCTGCCCTGCGGCCTCCAGCGGAGACCCCTCCGGAGAGCGAGGGCCCCGGGGCTCGTGTGGGAGGCTGTGCGGCGCCGTGGGAGTGGCAGAGACAGACTCGGCACCTCTGCTCCGGATCCTGGTTTCAACGAGTTGTGTTTTAGTTGTGTGTCTTGGGCCCTCATCTCTGTGAGTCTTCTCTGTCAGGTCCCCGTAATAAAGCTACCTAAGGCAATTGTGAGGAGTCCGTGAGAGGATTTTTCAAGAACTGTATCAACTGTCAAGTACAACTGTTTGTTGCTGACCCATCTAGTTCCTTCTTCATTTAGACCAAGGAGAGAAGCAGACTCCACAGCTGATAAGACTGCCAGGGTCATGGCCCTTGGCTGTCCTCTGGGCACCCCTGCCCTGCCACTGAGCAGTAATGACCACTCGCCCCATGACTTGGGCATCCCCACGTGGCCATGCTGTTCCCCTTAGGAGCCTTGTGAGTTGGGGCAAGGTCTCTAATTCCTCTGAACTTGACTTTACTCTTCTGTAAGGATTAATGCCTGCCCACCTTAGTCCCCCTGACAGTTGGCGTGGGGTCGGATTACCAGTTCCTTTCTGCAGAGACGATGTTGCAGGCACTAGGGACCCAGGTGATTTCTGCCAGGTTGGCCCCTGCTCAAAAAGAACTCAGTCTGGACAAATTGAACTCTATCCCAGCCACCCAGGCATCCCTGCCCTCTTTCTGTAGTTCTAACATTGGGTGATGACCTCAGGGTCCATCCCGGGCCAACAGCTCCACACCTGGGATCCTGTGCTGTCCCCACATCGGATGGGCCACTCGGGAAACCCCTTCCCTGTCACCATCGTTCCTGCTGAGTTCTGGCCCTCATCCCTCTCGTGGCAGGTTGCTCCGACCTCGTCTGTATGTTGTCTCAGCCTCCCCCACTTCTGTCCAAGCTCCATCTGGCCTCATCCTACACCCCCTCACCACGGGGCTCTCACCGGGTCACATGGCCCCCTGCTTTCCACCCAAGAGTCCCCTTCAGTGTGGCAATGAAAGGCTGCCAACAGCCTCGCCACCCCAGCCTGCCGGCCTTCCAGCTCCTCTTCTCCACTGCCCTTTGACCATCCCCACCCGTGCACCTGGGGCGCTTCCAGATGCAGCTTCGGCTTTCCCTCCCAGACTCCCCTGGGCACTCACCGCTCCCTTCTTGTGCCTTGTAGCCTCTGCATACATGTCGCGGGGCTGAGACCACTCGTGTCTCCTGGTTCTTGTGAGTGGAGAGAGTGGTCAACCAGGCTGTGGCCCAAGTGCCCAGGTGACTGGAGGGAGAGGGATGGAAGGAGGGGTGGTTCCCGCCCCCTTGGTCACTGGACTACTCTCTCTCTCAAGTAAATAAAATCTTTTTTTTTTTTAGATTTTATTTATTTATTTGACAGAGAGAGACAGCCAGCAAGAGAAAGAACACAGCAGGGGGAGTGGGAGAGGAAGAAGCAGGCTCCCAGCGGAAGAGCCTGACGTGGGGCTCGATCCCAGAACACTGGGATCACGCCCTGAGCCCAAGGCAGACGCTTAACGACTGAGCCACCCAGGCGCCCCTCAAGTAAATAAAATCTTTAAAAAATAAAAATCTCTGTTAAAGAAAAAAATTGGGGGGGCCTGGGTGGCTCAGTCAGTTGAGCGTCTGGCTCTTGGTTTCGGCTCAGGTCATGATCTCAGGGTCGTGAGATTGATCCCAGTCTCCCCATCAGCATGGAGTCTGCTTCGGATTCTCCCTCTCCCTCTGCTTCTCCCCCAACTCTCGAGCTCTCTCTCTCTCTCCAAAATAAATTAAATCTTAAAAAAAAAAAATTAGGGGCACATAGGACTCTTAATCTCAGGGTCATGAATTCAAACCCCACGTTGGGCGTGGAGCCTACTTTAAAAAAAAAAAAAAGTTGTGTAATTAAAAAAATAAATAAAGGCCTTTTGAGCCAGAAAAAAAGAATGAGGAAGATCTCCATGGCCAGATTTGGAGTGATCTTGAGGAGAGAGAAAATGAAAAGGGCAAGAGCACTGCATATAATATGATGCCTTTTCTGAAGAAAGGGAGGGAGGGGTGCCTGGGTAGCGCAGTCAAGCGTCTGCCTTCGGCTCAGGGCGTGATCCCGGGATTGAGTCCCACATCCAGCTCCTCCGCTGGGAGCCTGCTTCTTCCTCTCCCACTCCCCTGCAGTGTTCCCTCTCTCGCTGGCTGTCTCTCTGTCACATAAACAAATAAAATCTTTGGGGGAAAAAAAAAGAAAGGGAACATTAAGAGGAAATAGATAAAAGAATAAAATCTAAGAAGTTAAGAAAAATCTCTCATGTTAAATTTGAATTGGAAACATCAATATGAACTCATGATTCAAAAAAAAATTTTCCTAGCCATGTCCTTGAAAGGACCCAGAGTGACTGCCCCCAGGGGCAGTGAGTATATGTAGCACCTGGATCTTTTTCTTTTTTTTTTAAGATTTTATTTATTTGAGATAGCATAAGCAAGAGCACAAGCAGAGGGGAGAGGGAGAAGCAGAGTCCCCGCTGAGTAGGGAGCCCAAGGTGGGGCTCGATCCGAGGACCCTGGGACCATGACCTGAGCCGAAGGCAGCTGCTTAACCCACTGAGGCACCCAGGCGCCCGGAGCACTGGATCTTGATCTCTGAAACGATTCCACACGAAAAGGGCCAGGGCTCCTTAGAGAAAGGACTCTTCGATCCCGAAATCTAAGTGGGACTGGGGCAGGTTGTTACAGAAAGCAAGGAAGGCTGAACAGGAGTGTTTCAAAGGTTAATCAAACTGGCTTAAAGGGATCTCCCGCTGGCCAAATGTGATGAAATTTGAGCATTCAGAAAGAATGCAATTATTGTCAAAAAGGAAAAAACCCTTATTCTCTGCACACTAGTACTCACAACACCCACAAAACACTTCTGACACCAAATGTGTGGGCTTTCCACGTCACGTAATTCTGACACCAACTCCCTGCGGTTTGCGAGAGCTTCACCAACAAGACCGCCCCCCCCTCAAATGCTAACTGTAGGCCAGGCCTCTGGTACTTCTGACCAACGGGCTATAAACTGGGGGTTCCCATGAGTCCTCAGACTCAATAATGACACAGAACTCAGGAAAACGGTTCACTTACTGGATTACTGGTTTATAAAAGCGTACAACCAAGGAAGAGCCAGATAGAAGAGCTGCACAGGGGCTCGCTGCAGAGCAAGGGGCTTGGGGCTTCCATGTCTTCTCTGGGCACACCACCCTCCCAGCAGGCCACGTGTTCAACAACCTGGAAGCCCTCTGAACCCCCTTCGGTTAGGATGTTTATGGCGGCTTCATTACTAGGCGTGATGGATTAAATCATTGACTATCGGTGATCAATCTCCAGCCCATCCCCCCTCCCCAGAGATTGGTGGGGGCAGGCGTAGGGGTGGGGGAGTGTTGAGGCGAAAGTTCCAACTCTAATCACGTGGTTGGTTCCCCTGACAACCAGCGCCCCCATCCTTCGTGGCTTTCCAAAAGTCACCTCATTAACATAAACTCTGGTGTGGTCGTAAAGGGGCCTGTCATGAATAACAAAAGACACTCCTTTCACCTTTCTCGCTCCAGAGCTTCTCCAGGAACCGTGGACAATGACCAAATAGAGATCTCTTACATCGCATCACCATTGTACACTATTGAAAAAATAAACAATTATTCACGCAAAAACGAATTATTCATGCATAGTATTTGAAAAAAGGAAAAATGTTTTCGCCACCATGAGAGTGGAATATATTAACTCTTTACTCTGAAATTGATAGTTAAAAGAATTCGCCCTTTGGGCACTATTGGCAGTATTCTAAAATGGTGCGACTGCCCTAGAACATAGTATGGTGGTCCTCAAAAAATTAAGCACGGGATTACCACGTGATCCATCAATCCCACTTTTGGGATATATCCAGAATAACTGAGAGTAGGATGGAGAAGATTTATTTGCTGTGTTCATACAGCAGCATTATTCAAATTTCCAAGGGGTGGGAACAACCCAACGCCCATTGACAGATGAATGATAAAATATGGTATTTAGATACTAAGGAATATTTTTCAACCTTAAGAAGGCAGGGAATCTTGCCACATGCAACATAGATGGACGTTATGATAAGTGGAAATAAGCCAATTACAAAAAGACAAATACTGTATGATACCACTTGCATGACGTTTCTAAAGGAGTCAAATTCATTGAGACAAAAAATAGAATGGTAGTTAACCAGGGGCTGGAGGAGGAAGAAATGCGGAGCTGTTTAATGGGGATGGAGTTTCAGTTCTCCAGATGAAAAGTGCCCAACAATGTGAATATACTTGACACTACTGAACTGTGCATTTACAAAGGATTAAAATGGTAATTTTTATGTTATATGTTTTTACCACAATTAAAACTTTCGGGGTTTTTTGTAATAATAGTGATTTTAAAACTTTACCTTGGGGCGTCTGGGTGGCTCAGTTGGTTAAGCATCTGCCTTCAACTCAACTCGGGTCGTGATCCCGAGATCCTGGGATGGGGTCCCACATCAGGCTCCCTGCTCAGCAGGGAGCCTACTTCTCCCTCTCCCTCTGCCCCTCCCCCTGCTCCTGCGCTCGCTCTCTCGCTCTCTCTCTCTCAAATAAATAAAATTTTAAAAAAGAAAAAGGTTCTACCTTGTTTGAGGAAAGCAAAGGCTTTTGGTGAATGCACTAACCCTCCAGCCTGCTCTTACCTATAGGTCCTGGACCTGAGCCTCAGCCCCCAGCAGTGTTCCCACACTCCAGCCCCGCCCTCCAGCCCAACCACCCCTGCTGCAAACTGGCCCTTTCTCCTCCCTAATGGGGTTTTGTGCAGTTTGGAGTTTTTCATAAACCGACACTCTGTATAGCCTGGAGTCAATGGGAGATTTTTGTAGTAAGAAACTGAGGACTTCCCTTAAGTCCTGAACAGGTTTTTACTCCTAATTCCCAAAGTTTTACATATTTTCCTAGTTTACTACTTACTAAATGTGTGACCAGGACTTCACCCCCTTTTACTATTCAACATTCTTAAAGCCTTATTTATTTTTTTAAAGTTTTTATTTTTAAATAATCTCTACCCCCAACATGAGCCAGCCAGATGCCCCCTTGAAGTCCTATTTTAGGGGCACCTGGGTGGCTCAGTCGGCTATGTGTCTGACTCTTGGTTTCCACTCAGGTCTTGATCTCAGAGCTATGAGTTCAAGTCCCATTCTGGGCATGGAGCCTAGTTTTTTAAAAAGTCCTGTTTTAGTTTTGCATTTCAGACCTGTTCGGTAAACTACGAAATAATAAAAAATAAATAAAAAGTAAAATAAAAGTTTCTATAACCCCAAAAGAAGCATTTATCCTGTATTTTGAGGGGGTGGGGGGTTTTTAATTAATTTTTTTAAGTAGGCTCCGCACCCACACCCAGTGTGGGGCTTGAACTCACAATCCCGAGATGAGGAGTCGCATTCTTTACTGACTGAGTCAGCCATATCCTGTATTTTTGGAGGCACATAGTTTATCCCTTGTTGATGAAGGGAACTTCCGTTTTTCTTTTTTTTTTTTTTTTAATATTTTATTTATGTATTTGACAGAGGTAGAGACAGCCAACGAGAGAGGGAACACAAGCAGGGGGAGTGGGAGAGGAAGAAGCAGGCTCATAGCGGAGGAGCCTGATGTGGGGCTCGATCCCATAACGCCGGGATCACGCCCTGAGCCGAAGGCAGACGCTTAACTGCTGTGCCACCCAGGCGCCCCCCGTTTTTCTTTTTTAATCAGAAGGATACCTTCTCTTAATGTAGAAACAGAAAATCACCATTCTGCAACCCTCAAATTCAGGCAAAAATCAACAAGGGATGCTGACTAAAACCTTTCAGTGAAAGTTTGCTGGGAAGTGGACAGGATGACAAGGCATCATCACCCCCTCTGGCTTACTTCTTAATCACAAAGTAAATAACGTATTTTATAATGGAGAGAGATGGCAGTCACTTCCTTAATCATCGCTAACAGTGAGGGAGCTGATATCATGTGCCACCCAATAAAGCACACCCAGCACCATCTAGGCCCATCCTTGCCAAAAATGTTTCGCCTGAATCTAATCAGGTTTTTAGACATAACTTTACAGGAGCCTAAAAAAAAAAAAAAAAAAAAAAGTCCAATGACGCCATGAGGAAACATCCAGACAAATCTGGACATTGGGACATTCTGCAGATCACTGCTGGCCTGTCTCTTCAAAAGGTCAATGGTAAAGGGGAGTAAGTAAGAAAGAGGGGCACCTGGGTGGCTCGGTGGGTCAGTTAAGCGTCTGCTTTGGCTCAAGTCATAATCTCAGGGTCCTGAGATTAAACGTCATGTCCGGCTCCACGCTCAGAGGGGAGTCTGCTTCCCCTCTCCCCCCCACCCCTGTGCATGCTCGCTCTCTCTCTCAAATAAATAAATAAAATCTCTAAAAATAATAATAAATTAAAGAGATAGCTAAAGCAATCAAATGCAAGAGATTGGACTTGAACTCAAAAGGAATCAGTTTTTTTAAAAAAGTTTAAAAAAAGGAAACAGTTACAATAGACATTTTTGGGATAACTAAGAAATTTTCATATGGACAAATCATGGATAACAGGACAGTTTTGCTCATTTTCTTCAGTGTGATCAAGTTATTGTGGTTGTGGGGAGCTGTTCTTGGGAGATGTATGCCTGGAGTGTCGAGGGATGGAATGTCATGGTCTCTTAAATTCAAATAAAAAGATACATAAATACATAACAAATATATAGATAAAGCAAATACCGCAAAATGTTAACTCCTGCGTTTAGGTGGTAAAAATACAAGTGATCTTTGTACTGTACTTTGCGCTGTACTCTTCTTCCAACGGTTTTTGTATGTTTGCAAATATTCAAAATAAAAAGGGGGGGAATACTTTTTAATTTTTTTTCATTTTTATTTTTTAAAGATTTTATTTATTTGAGAGAGAGAGCACAAGCGGGGCCACAGAGGCAGAGGGAGAGGAAGAAACAGACTTCCCACTGAGCAGGGAGCCCGATGTGGGGCTCGATGTGGGGCTCCGTCCCAGGACCCTGGGATCATGACCTGAGCTAAAGGCAAACGCTTAACTGACTGAGCCACCCAGGCGCCCCTGGAGGAAAAAAATTGTTCAACAGCGGACTATTGAGCAATCCCCTAGCCCTGGGGAGAGACCAGGCCTCACAACCGTCCACCTGAGCGGCGTCTCCCTCAGTCTAGTCACCAGACTGCTCTTTTTTTTTTTTTTTTTTTAAAGATCCCATCTACTCATTTGACAGAAAGAGACAGCCAGCGAGAGAGGAAACACAAGCAGGGGGAGTGGGAGAGGAAGAAGCAGGCTCCCAGCAGAGGAGCCTGATGTGGGGCTCGATCCCAGAACGCCGGGATCACGCCCTAAGCCGAAGGCAGACGCTTAACGACCGAGCCACCCAGGCGCCCCGTTACCTTGTTTATTTGTAGACACACGTACCACTCTACGATAAGTGATGCACATTGTCGAACACAAACACAGCGGATCACCTGGCACTTCCCTGGAGAGCCTGCATCCACTTTGGAGGCCCATCGTTAAGCAGAGGGGGCTTGGCTGGCTTCGTCGGCAGAGCATGGGACTCCTGATCTCAAGGCTGTGAGTTTAAGCTCCACGTTGGGCACAGAGCTTACTTTAAAAAAAGAAAAAAAGCAGCAGCTGCAAGCAGGCAGTATGTTCCGTTCCTCTGGGTATCCCCAGCCCCCCTAATCACGTTTAGAAGGGTCCGGCAATGAGAAAGGAAGGGGCTGCTGAGCCCAGTGAGTCTGTGGCATTGCTGCCTCAGGGCCTGCGTCTCCTTCTTGGGGAGGGTTCCTCAGTCCCCCACCCACAGTGGATTAGGTATTGCCTACCCAAGCCTGCTAAGGGACGGTGCTGGCAGGCTGCTCTTGGAGCTCCTATTTCCCAGAGTGCACTGAGCACCTGCTGGAGTAGCTCAGGTCCTCAGGGTACTTGTGCCGGCCTGGCATGCCCAGACCCGAGTGCCTCCACCAAACTGGGGCTCCTGCCACAGTGCTCGAAAATCCAGGAGCCTGCCTCTCTAAGGAGCTGGCCTGTGCAGAGCACTCTCAAAGACCACTGGGCAAGCAGGCAAGGGTGACTGTGGCTCGCAGTTGCAGGGAGCACTCATGTGTCCATGGCACTGCCACATCCGGTCCCCCTGCCCCCGTGATCACTCTGAGAGTTGGCAGTCCACAAGCCTGCTTACAGATGAGAGCACAGACAGCTGGGAGGCTCTGGGGGCAATCCCATCTGGTCCACCACACTTTCACTGAGCACCTGCTATGTGCCAGGCGCTGTGCTAGGCGCTGGAAATTAGAAGATGCGCTAGAGAGCATCCGTCCTCAGGGTTCACAGTCTAGTGGGGAAGAGAAACCCCTAAACAGATCATTTCAAACCAATGTGGCAAATGACAGAAAAAACCATGCCCTGGTGGGGGTGGGGGTGGGGGTGGTGATGGCTACAGGGATACATAATCCAACCAAGGGTGCAGGGAGACCAAGGAGGTTGTCTGGAGCATGTGCCATCAGCACGATGCCTTCAAGCGAAAGAACGATAAACCAGGCTGGCTGGGGGCAGGGGGGTGGGGGATGGAGACACCCTGAGCAGAGGGCCCAGCCTCCAGCAAAAGCGCGGTGGCTGGAAGCTGCATGGTTTGAGCATGGGGGCTGCTAGCCATGGGGTGGTGTCTGACACTCTTGGCAGGTGGGGCGAGAGAAGTAGACCAGGTTGGGGTCATGGAGCAACTTGAGAGGCTCTAGCTTGAACACGTGTGGCACTTGAAAGACGGCGCGCAGAGGACCACAGGGGTCAGGTTTGCGAACCGGCTTGTCAAGAGCAACTCTCACAATCTGAGTGCCTGCTCCAGGTCAGGTCGCTGCCGGCCACTTGATGGGTATTACTCACATTTTAAGGAGCTTTAAGTACCTTGCCTGAGGACGCTCAGGGAAGCAGTCCTTACTGGGATCTCCCTCTGGACACACGTGGAGGCGGGGGAGGGGGCGGCTGAGCGGACCCAGGACCCGGTGAATGACAAATCGGGCTCGGCGCGCGGGCCCAGGACGGAAGCCATGCGCACGGTCGATTGCCGTCGGGGCAGCAGGGCTGCGCACCCCCGAGCGTACGGAGGTGGGAGGGCGGCGGGCCGGGGTCTAAGAGGCCACCGGTGGCCCGAGGCAGCCGGGCACCGGAGTCTGCAGCCTGGAGGGGTGGGGAGGCTGGACTGGAGAGAGGGGGAGGCTCCTTCCCCGCCCCCGCCGCCGCCGTCGTCGGGCCGGGCGCAGGGGCCGGGCGCCGAGGGAGCCGCAGCCTTTTCCGGGGGGCGGGCCCGGCGGCGGCGGCGCCCCGGCTCCTGCCCCGACAGGTGCGCGCCGCGCGCAGGAATGCGGCCGGCCTGACTCACCAGCGCCTCCTTCCCACCTGCCGCCCGCCCCATAAAGCGGTCCCCTCCCCGGGCCGCCGCCCGCCCTCCCTGCCACCCGCCCTCCCGACAGTCCCGGCTCGCCCGCGCGCTGCAGCCGGAGCGGCCGAGCGGAGCCCAGCGCGGGGAGGGCGCGAGTCGGCGCCAAGGTAGGTCCGGCCTCCGACCGCCGCAGGC
The DNA here is from genome assembly GCF_017311325.1 of Ursus maritimus. Classification (NCBI taxonomy): domain Eukaryota; kingdom Metazoa; phylum Chordata; class Mammalia; order Carnivora; family Ursidae; genus Ursus; species Ursus maritimus. The sequence goes on along the minus strand of NW_024424897.1, from coordinate 5,822,360 downwards.
GCCGGGGGCTTGGGCGCGGGGCAGGGGGGGGCGGGGCAGTCGGGGGTCGCCGGGCTGCACCTCGCCCTCCCCTCCAGTGCCCCGGACCGCCTGAGCTGCGCGTCCATTCTGGGACCTTGGAGGAGAGGAAGGGAAAGTGAGTGCCCACCCAGCCTGGCCAGCAAATCAGGGGACCCTTTTGTGAGGGCCGGGTGGCTTTTGTTTCCTCAGCTCTTCCCTTCCTAAAGGCTGACAGGCTTTGGCCCCATCCTGCCCAGGGCAGATGCCTGGGCTGCCAGGGTGTGCCCAGGGAGCAGCTGGGGGCAGAGGGGCAGTGGAGCTGGAGAAGGCTCTTGGCCCTGAGACCTCGGGGCTAGAGGGGGGCAGCAGAGAGGCCTGAGGGGTGGGTGGGTGTGCGAGAAAGAGAAAAGCGGGCAGAGGCTAGGCAGTGGCTGGCAGGCCTGCTGGGCCGGGCCCACTGGGGTTTGCAAAGAAGGTGGGGGGAGCAGCCACCTACAGGCAAAGGCTCTCCATGTTTGGCGAGGCCCGGCCTGCTGTGTGCAGGGCCACAGTCCACCTGGGGCCTGGGGAGTCCCTGACTCCCCTCTTGGCCCAGCACATGCCTGCTGAGGTCTGGGGAGTCCCTGACTCTTCTTTTGGCCAAGTACACGCCTGCCCTCCTCCCAAAGTCGGCTCAGGACACCCTTCCTCCAGGAAGCTCTCCTGACCTCATTCAGCAGCCCTGGGGGCTATGCCCACCACGGCAAACTCCTCCAGTGCTCGCCCCCTTTTCCCACTCAGCCCCTGGTGGCCCTCTGGCTGTGGCGCAGGGACTTCTGAGAACAGGGCTGGGCTCCTTCCCACCCCAGCAAGGCCTTGCCACACCCTGAGCCCCAGGATCTGACAGAGCTGGAAGTGAAGGCTGAGGGTCTGTCTCCATTCTGGGGACTGGGAGAAGACAGAGAGCTAGGGGACAGCGGGGGACAGGAGAGAGAGCTGGGGGACAGCGGGGAAGGGGTGCCTGTCTCCTGGGCCCCGATTTCCTCCGGTGATAGAGCAGTGATAGAGCTGAGGAGGGTTCAGGGGATGGGAAAGCTGGAGGGGGGCTGCGGTGGGCAGGGGTAGATGTGCTGGGCAGGGGTCCTGTGGGATGGGAGGGAGCCTGGTGCTGGGAGAGAGTGTATGTCCTGAGTACCTGGCCCAGCCTGTGGCCACAACCTCCAGTAAGCCCATAGTCTTAACTTTTCTGTGACATCTTACTGTTTTTAATGTTGACAGTTACTTTTAAAACTTTTTAAACATAGTTGAGTCAAACAAAAACACTCTTGAATGCATAAATTGCCCCCTCACTGCCATCTTAAGGCCTCTGAGGGTAACAAAGAGGTTAAATGGGGTTGGGTCTGGACTGCCCTGGTCAGGTCCAGGCCCCCCTCCCACTGCTGGCTGTGGGATGGGGAAGCCCTGCAGCCTTGTGCCCCATCTCTATCTCCTTATCTGGGAAATGGGGGTAAGGCAGTCATCCCCCACCGGGTTCCTATAGATGAAATAGTCATCCTGTAGGCGAAGTGCTGGGCGCCTGCCCGCTCTGTGCCTAGCCCGTGGGCACGGGAGGGTGAGTAAGAGCCGGATCCGGCCCTCCAGTGCCCGTACCTGCGTGTGTAATGGTGCCCCGGGGAGGTCTAAGTCTGCGGCCTGTATTGTGTAGCGTGTGGGTGTGGTGCCTACACCCCAAGGCTGCAGGAAAGTCATTTCCCCCAGAAAGGCCACCCCCCTTGGCTGGTTTAGGGCTTCCTTACCCCAGGCCCCTCTGAGATGGCAGCTCCTCCCCAGCCTCTGGATGTGTTGGGGCTGCTGCTGGCCTCCTGGGAGCCACAGGCCTGGGAGGGAGGGAAGCAATGCCTTCCTGCCCCCCTCCATAGGCTTCCCCAACCCTTAGAGGGAAACTTAATGGGGGGGGAGGGCCTTAGCTCTGCACACCCTGGGCTGCTGCTGCCCCCCGCTCCTGCCACCCAGGCCAGGGATTGAGAAGCGGTCCCAGGAGAAAGGGCCGGTTTGCATGCGGGGGTACTGGTCCCGGAAAAAGAAGCTGGGGCCCTGACGTCTGCCCTCAGCTCTGCAGGCCTGGTAGCTCTGCCCAGCTCCTTCTCTTCCCGAGGCAGCAGGCCACCCGTCTTTTAAAAGGCCTCTGGGGTGCCAGTGGCTGCCCCGAAGGTCACTGATGAGCGGAGATGGGGTAGTAGTGAGCCGAAGACAGGCCGTCTTCCTGGGGAGGCTGGTACAGTGTGTGTGTGTGTGTGTGTGTGTGTGTGTGTGTGTGTGTGTGTGTGTGTGTGTGTAAGAGAGAGAGAGAGAGAGAGGGCAGGAGAGGCTTGTAATATAGCTCCAGGCTAACTTCTGAAAGGATGATCTGCTCAGGGACCCCGAAAACTCAACTCTGGAGCAGGCAGGGTAGGGCAGGGCTGGGCCAGGCAGTCACTTCAGAGCCTAGCTGGGTGCAACCAGCCCCTCCTCCCCTCTGCAAGCCCCAGATCTTGGGAGGGCCCCCTCTCCCCCTCTCCCCCTGGCCACACCGCCTTCATCAAAGGGCAATTAGGCCAGACAGAGAGGGGATGGGAGGGTAGAGCCAGGCCCTTGAGGGGTGGCCCCCTGTTGGGTGAGACCTGACCCAGGCCCACTGGGACCTGAAAGGCAAAGGCAGAGTAAAGCTGGCCCCGCCCTCCACGAGATCAGCACAGGAGACCCTGCATGAGCAAGAGCTCAGGGCCCACAGCCCGCAGCCATGCGAGGGTGGGGCCTCCCAGGGCAGGGCCCAGGCCTGCAGGGCCGCCAGTCACTCCAGAGACGGCAAGAGGAGCCTTGGAACACCGCTGAAGCTGTCTGAGCCTCAGTTTCCACCGCTGGGCAGCGCTGGAGCTCTGACCGGCTGGGACCCGGGCTGCGGGATGTCTTACGTCAGTGACTGCTGTTAACCAGGAGGAAGAGGATGGCAGGACCGTGTCCCAGCCCGTGGACCAGGCTGCTGCTGGCAGTCCTGCTGAGCGTCAGCTTCCCCGGGGAGATGGGTGAGTCCGGCATGCCTCTGCAGCACCCTTCTGGGCAGGGCCACCCCTGTCAAGGCACTGCCCTCACACGGAGGCCGTCCACAGGGTGTCTTACCCCGACACTCACTTGGCCAGTCAACAAACAACCACGGCCCGCTTCGAGGCACGTGGCCCAGAACACCGAGGAAGACTTGTTCTAGAGGCAAGAGAAGCTGCCCACTCAGCGAACTGAGGCACTTCTAGGGTGTTCTTTATGGGAACTTGGAGGAGAGACCGATGAAATTTTGCCTTCAGGGAAGGCTGTGTTGGTAGCCTGGAATAGACCATGGCAGAAACATGGGCAATGCTGCAAGGCAGGGCTTCCCCACCCCAGTAACACTGACTGCCCGGAGCCCAGGAGACCACCCACTGTGTGCACTGAGTGTACACAGTAGGTCCTCACTGTGATTTTTTTTTATTATACATTTTCTTTCTTTTCTAAAAAAAGATATTTAAAGATTTTAATTATATTTATTTGAGAGAGAGAGAGAGCGTGTGCAGGCTCCATCACAAGCCCAGGTGGAGTAGGGGGGAGGGGCAGAGGGACAAGCAGACTCCCCACTGAGCAGGGAGCCCGAAGCCAGGTCAATCCCGGGACTCCAGGATCATGACCTGAGCCGAAGGCAGACACTTAGCCGACTGAGCCACCCAGGCGCCCCCCATCACTGTGATTTTAACTGAACAGAACCAAAGACAATCCCGGTAACCCTTGGGAAAACTCTGGAGTTTTCCTTCGTTCATTTACTAACAATTTGCTATGTTCTGGGCTTGGGCTGCGTTCCAGAAAACAGCAATAAACAAGACAGACACAGTCCCCTGTCCCCGGGAGGAGCGGGGGAGGGACGGCCAGGGTGTCCCCACCAGCAGATGGGCCAGCCCCTCTGTGTCAGCCCACACCATCCGGACTTGAGTGGAAAGTTCAGATGTGAGACCCGGCTCTGCCCCAGCTATGCCAACAGGGCAGACCACCTACCCGCTGGCCTCCATTTCCTCCTCCGTCAAGTGGGAGAGAACCCCCGCCTCTCCCCAGTGAGGATGCACGGGGTGGGGGGGGAAGGGCTTGGCTCCTGGGGAGGTTCGTCTCACTGGGTCTGCTTGTCTCTGCTCTCCAGCAAACCGCTGCAAGAGGGCCCAGGTGAAGAGCTGCACGGAGTGCATCCGCGTGGACAGGGAGTGCGCCTACTGCACGGACGAGGTGAGCCGCTGTCACCTGCCTGCCTGCCTTCCTGAGCTCTGGCCCGTTCCCCAGCCCGGGTGCCCCACCCCGCTGTGCCCCACCCCGGGGCTCTGGCCAGGTCCACACCTGCCACACCCTCCGCCCAGCCTCGGGCCGGGCGGGTGTGGAACAGGCAAGGGTCAGGAGAGCCAGGGCTGGGACAGCCAGGGGATGGGCACCGCCCCCCTGACCCCATCTCCTTTGGCCAGATGTTCAAGGAGCGGCGCTGCAACACCCAGGCAGAGCTGCTGGCTGCGGGCTGCCTGTGGGAGAGCATGGTGGTCATGGAGAGCAGCTTCGAGATCACAGAGGTGCCCGGGGTGGGGGTCAAGGGAAGTGGGCGCACCCATGCTGTAGGCCGGCTGTTTACAGGGGTCCGCTGTGTCCGCTGGCTGGGCTGAGAGGCTCCCCATCAGGTCTCCGGAGCGACCCTCCAGCCAGCTGTCCCCCTCCCCTGGACGCAGGACACCCAGATCAACACCAACTTGAGACGCAGCCAGGTGTGGCCCCAGGGCCTACGGGTCCGGCTGCGGCCGGGCGAGGAGCGGCACTTCGAGCTGAAGGTGTTCGAGCCCAGGGAGAGCCCTATGGACCTGTACATCCTCATGGACTTCTCCAACTCCATGTCCGACGATCTGGACAACCTCAAGCAGATGGGGGAGCGACTGGGTATGGCTGGGCCAGCGTAGAGGACGGCGGGCTAGGGAACAGACAGGGTGGCCTCATCCGGCTGGCTGGGCCCCTGCTCAGGAGGCCAGGGCTCAGGATGGCTGCACCCCCGCCCCAAGGAAGGATAGGATATCTGAGCCCCCCAAGAACTCCCTCCCCTCCCATTCTGAGGCGGGGGTCCCAGCCAGACCCCACTAACCACTCAGGACTTCAGAAAAGGCCCAGGCTGGGTGGGCCACAGAGTCCTCCAACCCCGACAAGGAGCACACCCGTGGCCATGAGGCTGAAGTTCTGCCCCGGCTCTGCGGCCAGCTGCTCCAGTCCCCTGGCTGCCCCCCTCCAGCTTGCTCTGTGCATGACAGGGCCCCCCGAGTCCCGAGTCCCTCATCTGTGAACAGGGACAGGGACTACTGTGAGCATGAACTGATGTTCACACGCAAGAGATTGACAGGAGGCTATTCCTCCTCCTTCTCGAGCCAGCCCCTGGCCCCCTGGGCTGATGCGGGGGTGTTGGGGCTCAACTGCCCCCTCTTTTTCCTGTGGACACCCAGCCCAGGTCCTGAGTGAGCTCACCGATGACTACACTATTGGATTTGGCAAGTTTGTGGACAAAGTCAGCGTCCCTCAGACAGACATGAGGCCTGAGAAGTGAGTGACCGCATGGGCGGGGGTCCCAGCCACGGGGCCCACCTCGTCTCTACCAGGGCACTTAAAAGTGTTCTGGTCGAAGCAGGCCAGTGGGGCACTTTCAGAGAGAGTGGGCACAGGGGCATGGGGGTCTTCTCCCATGACTCTGTTTCTCTCCCCCTCCACCTCTGCCCAGGCTGAAGGAGCCCTGGCCCAACAGCGATCCCCCCTTCTCCTTCAAGAACGTCATCAGCCTGACGGAAAACTTGGAAGAGTTTCGGAATAAACTGCTAGGGGAGCGGATCTCAGGCAACCTGGACGCTCCTGAAGGAGGCTTCGATGCCATCCTGCAGGTGGCCGTGTGCACGGTGAGTGCCAGGGAGAGCCCGGCCCACCCAGACCAGGGCTGTGCTTCTCTGCAAGGGCATGGGCTGCCCACTGGCCTGCTCTGGTGCCAGGCCGCGACCCCATGCCCAAAGACAAGCTCAGACCCTCCAGGGGACCCTCAGTTACAAGCCAGGTTGAGATGTGCTGGGATCCAAGGTCCCCCAGCCTGAGCAGTCAGTCTGCTTTTATACTGGTCAGCGAAGCAGACGTGAGTCCTGGGGTTCTGGAATCTTCCGTGCCCTGAAGCCAGCCTACCACCAGTCTCCCTGCTAATGCCAGTCTTCCAGGACCCACAGTCTCCAACTGCACTGGGCAGCAGAAGAGGGTAGTTTTTACGTGCACAGCAATTTTTCATTTTGAAAATAATATACCCATCGTTTAAACAATTTGGAAAACAACAGAAATTGCCCAAAATTTCACCACAACCAGCCAGCCACTTGATTTCCCACCAGCATACTCTGTTCCCTTTGCCTTACTTTATATAGCTGGAATCAGTGTACTTATAATTCTGAAACTTGCTTTTTTCTTCAATTAACACTATCATGAGCATTTTTGCTTGTAATGCATAGTTTTCCAAATCACCCATATATTTTTCTAACTGCCATGCACAGCTGTATCTATTTTTTTTAAGATTTTATTTATTTATTTGACAGAGAGAGACAGCCAGTGAGAGAGGGAGCACAAGCAGGGGGAGAGGGAGAGGAAGAAGCAGGCTCCCAGGGGAGCAGGGAGCCCGATGCGGGACTCGATCCCAGAACGCCGGGATCACGCCCTGAGCCGAAGGCAGACGCTTAACCGCTGCGCCACCCAGGCGCCCCCAGCTCTATCTACTTTAACCAGCCTTCTTTTCTTAAAAAATATTTATTTTATTTGGGAGAAAGAGAGCACAAGCAGGGGGAGCTGCAGAGGGAGAGGGAGAAGTAGGCTCCCCGCTGAGCAGGGAGCCCAATGGGGGCTCGATCCCAGGACCCCGGGGCTATGACCCGAGCCAAACGCAGATGTTCAACCGACTAAGCCACCCAGGTGCCCCTCACTGGGCTTTTCATTCAACATCGCATGTGTACATTTTCCCGTGCAGTTAAAATATTCCCGCAGAGTAATCACGAAGCCTGGGGGCCAGTCGGATGAAGCCGGCTCGGGTCTTGCATGGTGACCACTGTGTGCGCAGACCCGCCTGCATCCTTCCCCCATCCTCATTGCCGCTTTTTGCTGCCCGCTGCCACGGCTCACGTGCTGTCACGTGCATCATCCGTGATGGGCACGTGCGGTGAATCCTGTGGCTTAGCTGAGCTCGTGTTGGGACCTGCTTTCCCAGTCATACACGACACTGTGACGCGTGTCCTCGGTAGGCGGCCTGCTCGATGGGCCTCCCCTCCTTGTCCTTCCCAGAGGAACATTGGCTGGCGCCCCGACAGCACCCATCTGCTGGTGTTCTCCACCGAGTCCGCTTTCCACTACGAGGCGGACGGTGCCAACGTGCTGGCCGGCATCATGAGCCGCAATGACGAGGCATGCCACCTGGACTCCTCGGGCACCTACACCAAGTACAAGATGCAGGACTATCCGTCCGTGCCCACCCTGGTTCCCAGACATCCTCCCTCCCTCCCCCCTTCCCTCCCTCCCTTCTGCCTCCTCCTCTCCCTTCTTTCCTTCCCAAAGCGTTTGGCTCCCCCAAGGGTGGACCCTGATGGGAAGGGGAGCTCGTACCCATCCCCCAACCCCACTCCCAAGAAGGTAGGGGTGAGGAGGGCAGGCTCCAGAATTCACCAGGCCTTGGCTTCCCCATCAGCAAAGGGAGGATAACCCCAAATCTATTGTCCAGATTCAATGAGGTGATACTGGTCGAAGGCTTAGCCCCTGCGCTCTCTCCCGCAGAAGCTGCACACCTACTTCCCCGTCTCCTCGCTGGGGGTGCTGCAAGAGGACTCCTCCAACATTGTCGAGTTGCTGCAGGAAGCCTTCAACGTGAGGGCCAGCGCGGGCCCCCGTCTGAGTCCTTCTGGGGCAGGGCTGGAGAGGGGGCAGAATGGGCAAAGGATGGCCCAAGTAGAGGTTGAGAAATAGGATAGGCCAGTGAGGAAGGGCCTCCTCTGTTCCCTGGGGACCCTGAGATACCTACCTTAGCCTGGCCCCAAGTTCCTGCGGGCTCTGCCACCTTGACCCCCCACTCCACCTCAGTCCTCCATGCAGAGTGGGGTGGAGCTCAGCCAGGCCAGGCGAGAGTGGGTGAGCCCGGGCTCCCCCTCCCAGACCATTGATTGCGTGCCCTCCTTCAGCGCATTCGTTCCAACCTGGACATCCGGGCCCTGGAAAGCCCCCGAGGCCTGCGGACAGAGGTCACCTCCGAAGAGTTCCAAAAGACGAATACTGGGTCCTTTCACATCCAGCGGGGGGAAGTGGTACGTCTCTGTGGGGTTTTGGGAAGGGGAGGATGGGCACTGCAAAGGGGGTCTGCCTGAGCAGGGGTCAAGAGTGTGGGCTTTATGGGCTCCTGGCTAACTCTTGATCTTGGGGTCATGAATTTGAGCCTCACACTGGGCATAGAAATTACTTAATAAAAAATTTTTTAAAATAATAATAATAAAAAAGAGCGTGGCCTTCGGAGTCAGAAGGCCTGGGTCGAAGCCCCATGGGTAGCCACTCGCATGACTCTGGCACCTTCCTCAGCTTGTCCTTATCTGCGGAGTGGCGCTTAATCAGCACAGAGCCCGGAGAGTTGCTCGGAGGAGCGCATGGGCCAAAGGTGCCGCTTATCAATGTCCGTTTGGCTGACGGTGGGGTCCTCGCAGGGCACGTACCAGGTGCACCTGCGGGCTGTGGAGGCTGTGGATGGGACTCACGTGTGCCAGCTGGGAGAGGAGGACCAGAAGGGCAACATCCACCTGAAGCCCTCCTTCTCAGACGGCCTCTGGATGGACGCAGGCATCATCTGCGACGTGTGTCCGTGCGAGCTGGTACGATGCGGCCCCGCCAGGCGGGGGGGAAGGGCTGCCCAACGGCCACGGGGCCCCGTGGAATGAAGCCGAGCCTCCGGGGGCCATGTCTGCCTTGCGGGGTGCCCTGAGAGGCAGAGGCAGCAGAAGTGTCCAGGGCCCTGTTACACCCCGCCGTGATCTTGTTCCAGCAAAAAGAGGAGCTTTCCGCCCGCTGCAACTACCACGGAGACTTCGTGTGTGGACACTGCGTGTGCAGTGAGGGCTGGTGAGTGTGTGGAGCCGAGCTGGCGGCCGGGATGCCCTGGTCGCTGTAAGGCTTTGATGTGGGGTGCACCACGGTATGCCCGCCTGAGGGCGGGGGGGCGGGTCCCAGAAAGGCTTGGGAAGGGGCATGCCCCGTTGTGGGGTGGATCCAGCTCAAAGCACGTCGAAATACACAGACATCAAGAATATCTCTGAGAAAACGTGCAAGAATCAGAACAGCGGTGGCCAGCAGGGTGTGGGGACTGGCTGTGGGGACGCGAGAGGGACACTTACTCTTCACTCCATCCCTTTGTGTTCAGTATTCTGAGCCATGCGCACGTGTGGCCGAATCAGAAATGAGCTCATCGTGAGGGTAGTGAGGACTTTTAAAGCTTCAAGATGCTGAACAAGTCCGTGGTGACTTGAGGAAGGGACGCTGGGAGGGTTTTGGGACTGACGCTTGAGTCTCAGCTCAGGCACTGCTGCCTGTGTGACTGGCACCCTCTGAGGCGCTCTCAGAGCCTCAGCTTCCTCATCTGTACAATGGGATGGTCAAAGCCCCAGCCTTGCTCCCAGGCTTTGGGGAAGTGACGGGCTCCTTCCCCAGGAGCGGCAAGACCTGTAGCTGCTCCACGGGCTCACTGAGTGACATAAAGCCCTGCCTGCGGGAGGACGAGGACAAGCCGTGCTCCGGGCGTGGCGAGTGCCAGTGCGGCCACTGCGTGTGCTATGGAGAAGGCCGCTACGAGGGTCCATTCTGCGAGTATGACAACTTCCAGTGTCCCCGTGCCTCCGGGGTCCTCTGTAATGGTGAGCTCAGCAGCCCCGGCGGCCAGTGCTGGGGGGCTCGGGACACCAAGGGCGACCTGGGTATCCTGACCCCGGGGGGAGGGCCAGGCCAGGAGTCAGAATCCCCAAGTTCGGACCTAGCCCTCCTCCGGGCTCCCCAAGTGCCTCCCCCAAGTCCACCCCAACCTGGACCTCCCCCCCCTACAGACTTGATGCCCTAGGCCCCTGCCCATGCTTCAGACCACACCCCCTGAGGTCCTGTAGTCTCTGCCCACCCTCACTGTCCACTCTCCCATCTCATGAGGGTGGGTCCCTTCCAGCTGAATCCTCAGTGGTTGCTGGTATGGGGCACGACGGTCTTTCCTGTCTCAGAAGATGGCACATTTGCAGCAGGCAGGGCCTGGAGTTACGCGTCCACCACAGCCCCACGGGCTTAATGCTCTGTGGCCAGGGCTCCCAAGCAGGGCAGGGGTCACAGAACCCACCCAGGAGCCACAGGAAGAATTGAGGGGTTGAATGGAGGAGAATCACTGAAAATCCAGTCATCGAATACTGATTTTAGCCCCAACTGTCTACTTATCACTGGAGGTCAAGCCCCTACTTTCCTACCTCTCCTCTCTTCTTGCTTTTGTCTGTCTGTCTCCTCTTCTATCCTCCATGCCAGAGCATGCTCAGAGAAATGAAAGGAGAGCCCAGTACACCTGGAGGAAGGCAGGCACTGGGCACAGGCAGAGCTGTGAGAGAGGAGGGGAGGTGGAGGCTGCGGGAGAAGGAGGCAGGACCAGAATGCAGGCGTTTGGGTTCCAGTTGTAGTCTAGTCCGAACTTTTTCTTAAAGGGGCAGAAAGTAGGGGCGCCTGGGTGGCACAGCGGTTAAGCGTCTGCCTTCGGCTCAGGGTGCGATCCCGGCGTTATGCCATCGAGCCCCGCATCAGGCTCCTCCGCTATGAGCCTGCTTCTTCCTCTCCCACTCCCCCTGCTTGTGTTCCCTCTCTCGCTGGCTGTCTCTCTCTCTCTGTCAAATAAATAAATAAAATCTTAAAAAAAAAAAGGGGGCAGAAAGTAAATATTTTCGGCTTTCTGAGCCGTGGTCTCTGTCACAACTACTCAGCTCTGCCACTGTAGCAGAAAGCAGCGATAGACGCTACATACACAAGTACATGCGGCTGTATTCCAATAAAACTTTAGCAAAAATAGGTAGTGAGTTGGACTTGGCTTGCAGGGTGCAGTGAATCAACCCTTATTCTGATCTAAGGATAGTAGACTCGATCCTTTGGCAAACGGAGTCATTGGAGGTTTTGATTTTAGTTTCGAGCTATTCGAATGTTAACCTTGCATCTAGCCACTTTGGTAAAATCACTTATGAAATCTCACAATATATCTGCAGATTTTATTTGATATTTTGTGACATATTCCTAATATATTTTTTTAAGATTTTATTTTTATTTTTTTAAAGATTTTATTTATTTATTCGACAGAGATAGAGACAGCCAGTGAGAGAGGGAACACAAGCAGTGGGAGAGGAAGAAGCAGGCTCCCAGCAGAGGAGCCTGATGTGGGGCTCGATCCCAGATCGCCGGGATCACGCCCTGAGCCGAAGGCAGACGCTTAACCGCTGTGCCACCCAGGCGCCCCTAAGATTGTATTTTTAAGTCATCTTTATACCCGACACGGGGCTAGAACTTACAACCCTGAGATCAAGAGTCACATGCTCCACTGACTGACCCAGCCAGGACCCCCATGTTCCTAATATTTAAAATAACGGAAGTTTTTTGTTTTGGTTTGGGTTTTTTTGTTTTTTGGGGTTTTTTTTTTTTGTTTTTTTAAAGATTTTATTTATTTATTTGACAGAGAGACAGCCACCAAAAGAGGGAACACAAGCAGGGGGAGTGGGAGAGGAAGAAGCAGGCTCCCAGTGGAGGAACCTGATGTGGGGCTCGATCCCAGGACCCTGGGATCATGCCCTGAGCTGAAGGCAGACACTTAATGACTGAGCCACCCAGCGCCCCTAAAATAACGGAAGTTTTATTTCTTGCTTTATAATACTTACACGTTTTATTTCTTTTTCTTACCTTATTGCATTGGCCAGAACTCATTAGAGGTTCTTAAACCAGAAAGACACGTGATTGGATTTGTGTTCTGGGATAATGACTCTGGCTGCAGAGTGGAAAGTAGAAGGCAGAGTGGAATCAGAGAGATGGAAGGAAGGAGAGTCCAAGAAAGTGAGGAAGAGATGGATCTGCCCTTGGCTGGAGAAATCCCAGCTCGGGCTGAGCAACCACAGGCCCTGCCTGGCAGATGGGCAGCCTGGACTGCAGAAGTGAATGTGGCTCTCCTCTCCTATCCCTCCCCCTCTCTGCAGACCGGGGACGCTGTTCCATGGGCCAGTGCGTGTGTGAGCCTGGCTGGACAGGCTTGAGCTGCGACTGTCCTCTCAGCAATGCCACTTGCATCGACAGCAGTGGGGTAGGCCAGGCACGAGGAGGGCGGTGCAGGGTGGCAGAACCACCCACCCTCTCAGGCAGGGATGGGGGTACCAGTGCCTCACTGGGGCCTCCTCTTGCTCTAGGGCATCTGTAATGGGCGTGGCTACTGCGAGTGTGGCCGCTGCCACTGCAACCAGCAGTCGCTCTACACGGACACCATCTGTGAGATCAACTACTCAGCGGTGAGGCCAAGATCACTGGGGTGTGGATGTGGGAACCTTAGGCACAGGGCAGGGTGGACAGGAGGCGCTGAGCCCGGTGACATAGGAGCTGGCCAGGGGTGTGAGGGAGGTTAGGGGAGCGGGCCTGGTGGCCACCCAGCACACTCACCGTCTCCCCTCCTCTCCCACCCAGATCCGCCTGGGCCTGTGTGAGGACCTGCGCTCCTGTGTGCAGTGCCAAGCCTGGGGCACCGGTGAGAAGAAGGGCCGCACGTGCGAGGAGTGCAGCTTCAAGGTCAAGATGGTGGACGAGCTTAAGAAAGGTGTGAAGCAGTGATGAGGACGGGGCTGCTAAGAACCCAGGCAGAGGGCATCTGTTGGGTAGGGGGTGTCACTCATCTGGGCAGAGGGCTCATAATCCAGCTTGAGGTCATGCAAACGAGAGAGAGGGAAGGGATTCCAGACCGGGGAGAGGTCACAGAACGCAGACAGGACCCACAGACCCGGGCAGGAACACAGCTGAGTAGGGACCAAAGAGTCTGGGGAGGGGGAACCTGGGTTGGGCAGGGGGCAGATAACCGGGCAGGGATACAAACACAGTAGGGGCACATAATTGGGCCATGGGGGCACACAGCCTCCTCGCCTCTAGGTCAGATAAATGTTCGAGAAGCCAAGTTCCTGAGTGACACCCAAGATGGGAAGGAGGGGGGCACAGATTTGCAGCCTTTGATGCTCCTGGGCGGGGACAGGGCAGCGCCCCACCTCAGCCTGGCCCTGTGCCCGGGGACCTGCGTTCTCCCCCAGGGAGGTGCGTCCTGCCCTGCAGTGGGCATGGTGGGCCCCAGAGTAGGGAGCACCTGCCCGGGCCTGGGGGACCCTGCTGACCATCTGTGGGCGCAGCAGAGGACGTGGTGGAGCACTGCTCCTTCCGGGATGAAGAGGATGACTGCACGTACAGCTACACGGTGGAGGGCGACGGCGCCCCCGGGCCCAACAGCACTGTCCTGGTGCACAGGAAGAAGGGTGAGCTGGCGGACAGGGCCGGCGGGCGGGCTGGCAGCCCCTGCGGGGAGTGGGCATCGCCTCCCTCCTTTTCTTCCTCCCCTTCCTCCGCAGACTGCCCACCCAGGTCCTTCTGGTGGCTCATCCCTCTGCTCATCTTCCTCCTGCTGCTCCTGGCCCTGCTGCTGCTGCTCTGCTGGAAGTACTGTGCCTGCTGCAAGGTGGGGGCTCCCTCGGGCCCCGCCCCCCCCGCCAGGGACCCCCATCGCCGCCAGGGGCCCCACCCCCTGCCAGGGTTCCCACTTACCCCAGGGTCCCCATCCCCCATCAGGGGCCCCATCACCCCTAGGGACCCCTTCCCCCACCAGGTCCCCATCCCCCACCAGGTTCCCAGCCCCCCGCCAGGGTCCCCATCCCCCACTACAGACCCCTACCCCCACCAGGTTCCCACTTCCCACCAGTGTCCCCACTTACCCCAGAGTCCCCACCACCCTAGGGCCCCACCCCTACCAAGGTCCTCATAGGTGGCAGAGGCCAGGTGAACCCACGTCTTCTACCCAGCTCTAATGGCCTCCCCGCCCCAGCTCTTAACCTCTCCCAACCATAAGTGACCTGAGACTACTTGTCCTCAGGTCAGGCACATGCAAAGGGCCATGGGAGCCAACAGGGAAGAAAGGGCCTGGCCCACCAGGGGCTGATAGTTTCACTGGGGAGAAGAGATAAGAGGCAAGAAAGCGTGAAGGATGGCCCAGCACGGAACACTGAATTGTAGGAACAGAGGAGACACCGTGTAGTAGCCCCGGTATTGTGGGATATTAGTGTGTGTTACAGAGAAAAAGACGTCGATGATCAAATACATTTGAGAAAGAGGCTTCTTCTCTGCGGGACTTCTCAGAGCCTTTGATCTAGTTGTATTCATCGTCAGACTCTAAGAGGGGCGTGGAGAATGAATTCAGTGCTTCTCAAATGGGTTCGATCATAGATCCTTTACTTTACAGATCATCTGGCAGGACCAGGATCCCATGGCACAGACTTTGGGAATCCTCTGCCCCCATCACCCTCTGTATTCACCCTGTGTGCTCCACACCGAGATCCCTTCACCTTCCTTGATATCCTGGTGTTGGGGAAGCCACTTTGCCCCTCTGGACCACTGGCATGGAGAGGGGGGTAGCTGGAGGGGCTTCCGTGGGCGGAGGCAGCTGTCCTAGCTGTCATCCCCACCCCCCTTGTCTCCTAGGCTTGCCTGGCTCTTCTCCCTTGCTGCAACCGAGGTATTAGCCCGGCATCTGCGGGGGCGGTGAGGGCTCTGACCACCCGTTCTCCCAGATAGGGTGGAAGGGAAGTAGGGGCTGAGTCTGGAACAGAGGCAGGAGGCCTGGGGGTCCCACCTGGAGGGGGTGTGGTGGGGAGGGTCTAGGGGAGGCCCCATGTGGAGGACCGTGTCACGCAGGTCACATGGTGGGCTTCAAGGAAGACCACTACATGCTACGGGAGAACCTGATGGCCTCGGACCACCTGGACACACCCATGCTGCGCAGCGGGAACCTCAAGGGACGGGACACGGTCCGGTGGAAGATCACCAACAACGTGCAGCGGCCTGGCTTTGCCACCCACACCTCCAGCACCAACCCCACGGAGCTGGGTGAGGGCGGGGCTTGGCCTGGTGGCTCTTGGCAGTGTCCCTGGGGCCGGGGGCACGTTCACCACTGTTCGGGCCTTCGAGTCACAGCATTCCTGTTTTCTCTGGGGTTGGGTGCAAGCACGGGCTTGGCCACCTTCTACCCTTCCTGATGGTGCTCCAGGCCTCAGGGTCTCGGCCAGCCGGTTGCCCCCACCCCCCACCAGCCTAGCATGGCTGCTGGAGGGGGCTTCCAGGGCGCCTGCTGTGTGGGGAGCTGATGACCCCCACCCCTGCCTGTCCCTAGTGCCCTACGGGCTGTCCCTGCGCCTCGCCCGCCTATGCACCGAGAACCTGCTGAAGCCTGACACGCGAGAGTGTAACCAGCTGCGCCAGGAGGTGGAGGAGAACGTAAGGGCCAAAGAAGCTGATCTCTGGGCATGGGTGTGATCCCGGCGGAGGGCGAGCAAGGGGAGAGCTGCTGTGGAACCCGGATTTTTCCAAGTAGGGAAGAGGGGCTTCCTTGGACATGTGCCAGGCCGGGGGTCATCCTGTGAAAGTTTCCGGAAGGGGACAAGGCAATGTGCAGGCCCCTGTGCATGTCCCCAGCCAACCATGTCCATTGGGCCCGGATGGCTCTGGGTAGAGAGCTTACCCAGGGCACCAGCCTCACGCCTTCCCTTGCCTGGCAGCTGAATGAGGTGTACAGACAGATCACAGACGCACACAAGCTCCAGCAGACGAAGTTCCGGTGGGTCCTGGGTGCCCGGGGCTGGTGGGGGGAGCTGCCCATACTGCCCAGTCTAGGGGACACCCCCCAAGCAGGGCGTGCCTCTACCCCAGACACTGTGTGGCTCACAGTCCCCTCTCGGTCCCCACAGGCAGCAGCCCAACGCCGGGAAAAAGTAAGTTGAAGGCACACGGGTGGCGCAGCCCCAGGTCAAGTATCTTGCCCCAGATGACCTAGTTACTGAGAAATGGAGGCAGGATTTGAACCCAACCTGTCTGACTCCAGCGCCCATACCCGTAGCATCTTTTCTGTCCTGCATCTACTCCTGGGATCTCACCTGAAGGGGTGTGGCTGGGAGGGCCAAGGGGGGCCCCATGTCATAGATGAGGACCCTGAGGCTCAAGGAGGCACAGTGGCTTGACTGAGGCTCAGGGTGAGGTGGCAAGGCCGGCAGGGGCCTCCAGGGCTGGCCAGTTCTGAAGACCCTGCACTTTTGCTGCTGGGCATCTTGTCCCCTGCTGGGAAGAGGACAGGCAGGAGGGTGGGAGATGGGGGCCAAGTGCCAGCA
Source organism: Ursus maritimus (assembly GCF_017311325.1). NCBI lineage: Eukaryota > Metazoa > Chordata > Mammalia > Carnivora > Ursidae > Ursus > Ursus maritimus. The sequence goes on along the minus strand of NW_024424897.1, from coordinate 5,805,870 downwards.
TCGTGGCCAGCCTGACACATCCCCACCTGACCCCCGCCCCCACGCAGGCAGGACCACACCATTGTGGACACGGTGCTGTTGGCGCCCCGCTCAGCCAAGCAGGCCTTGCTGAAGCTGACAGAGAAGCATGTGGAACAGGGCTCCTTCCACGAGCTCAAGGTGGCCCCAGGCTACTACACCCTCACTGCAGACCAGGGTAGGCGGCCAGGCTCCCCGCACCACTCCCAGTGCCTCCCAACCCAGTGTGGCCCCCTGACCCCTACCTGACTGGCCCCCAACGCCCACCCAGATGCCCGGGGCATGGTGGAGTTCCAGGAGGGCGTGGAGCTAGTAGACGTGCGGGTACCCCTCTTCATCCGGCCCGAGGACGACGACGAGAAGCAGCTGCTGGTGGAAGCCATCGACGTACCCATGGGCACCGCCACCCTCGGCCGCCGCCTGGTGAACATCACCATCATCAAGGAGCAAGGTAGGTCGGGGCGGAGGGAGCCAAGAGGGGGCAGAGAGGGGGCTCTGGGAACCCTTGTTCCTCCTGATATCTGAGTGGAAATGGGGCCTGGCCATATGGCCGAGGCAAGTCACTTAACCCCTGTGAGCCTTGGTTTCTCCATCTGTAAAATGGGCATCTGGCTCTCAAGAGAGGGATGTGGCTGTATGTCGGTGCACGGTGCCTGGTAGCGAGCACCCACGTGGGAGCTTCTGTTACACCCCTCGCGGGTTTGGGTCCTCCTGAAGTTGCTTCCAATGCCCCCTTGTTCTGTCCTCCCTTCTGGCCTTTGACCATCAGAGGTTGAATGGACCTCCCTAGGATGCCAGGACAGGAGAGCGGGAAGGGCAGTGGGAGTTCATTTTACCCAGGCCTACCCAGAGGGGAAGCACTGTACCACTGACACCTTCGTTGCCTTCCCTACCTGCTCCCCCGGGACCCCAGGTTGTTGATGACCGTCCTTCCTGAATCCAGAGGGGCTGCTCTGGCCCCCTGAGCCCTCCTGCCCACCTGTTCCAGCAAACACAGGACTTTGTCCTGCTCTGCCCCGGCCCTCAGTCTCGGGGCCTCATCTCTGGCTGTGCCCCTGCCTGGCCTCCTTTCTCTGCCCTGACATGTCCGGGATATCAGCGGGACTGTTTCAGCCCCCTCAATCTTTTCTGGAAGAATTTTCCATTCCCTTTCTCCCCTGATCTCCCCAGAGGGTGGTGGAGCGAGGAATGACAGACAGACTCCTGGAGTCGAGGCGGGGCTGGGTCAGAGGGAGGGTGGGTGTTGAGAAGGGGCCGAGGCCAGGACGCCCTGACTGGCCCCTGGGTCCTTGCAGCCAGCGGGATAGTGTCTTTTGAGAAGCCCGAGTACACAGTCAGCGGTGGGGAGCAAGTGGCCCGCATCCCTGTCGTCCGGCGCATCCTGGACAATGGCAAGTCCCAGGTCTCCTACCGCACACAGGATAACACTGCCCAGGGCAACCGGGTAAGGCTCCGCCATGGGGTCAAAGGCATTTCCCAGGGGCCCAGCGAGAGCAGGACATGGCAGCTGCCGGAGTCCCTGGCTGCTGGTTGTGCCCCGGCTAATCTCCCAAGAACACGTCTATCTGCGCCTGCCACTCGGCAGCAGGGGTGTCTCGCTCACCAAAAGTGCCAGTGGTGCCCGAGCTGAGGCCCCATTGCTGCCAGAGAAACGTCCAGGTCATTCATGCCTCCCTTCCAACAAGCCAGTATCTATCCGGCAGCCAAACCCTTCCTAGTGAAGGGGACTCTCCATCTGCCCCAGTCTTGGGCTTTGGGCTGCTGCTGCTTTTTAAAAAGATTTTATTTATTTATTTATTTATTTATTTATTTATTTATTTATGAGAGAGAGAAAGAGAGAGAACGAGCAGTGGGGACGGGCAGAGGGAGAGGGACAAGCCGACTCCATACTGAGCATGGAGCCGGATGCGGGGCTGGATCCCAGGACCCTGAGATCATGACCTGAGCCGAAATCAAGAGTCAGATGCTTAACCGACGGAGCCACCCAGGTGTCCCTGGGGCTTTGGGCTTCTTGAGGTGGGATCAGACGCCCCATGGCCCTGGAGAGACTCCCCAAGGGCTGTCACGGTTTGCCTGGCAGGCCTTCCAGGGGCCAAGCCGCGGGAGCAGCGTTTGTAGGCAGGGAGTGCCGAGCACGTGGGCCCACATCCCCGGCATCGCTGGGCCCCAGTCTCTGGGAAGAACCAAACCCAGGTGTTGCCTGTGCTTGGCTTGGCTTACAGGTTTGTTTGTTTTTCTGAATTTATTATCAACATTTACGAACTAAAAATATTCAAATCAGCAATTCACTCAGAGGGTAATAGAATGTAGTCTCACTGGGCCCACAGGCCTGTCAGGCAAATGCAGGGGAGCGTGCGCTCAGCGGGCTCCCCCAGCCTGGCCACACGCTCTTCACTTCCTTTTATTCGATGGAACAGTTCTCATTACTGCTCCAGTGCTCCCAGTAAGAGTTCCAAAAGAGAATTTGTAGGTCCATAAATTTCACTGAATACACCATATTACTTAAGAGATTCTGGTGATCCTGTGTGCTTTTATAAGGATATTTTGGTATGTACGTGTTTTTAAAAACATTATTTCCCAACTTTTTATTTTGACAAACTTCAAACCTACAGAGAAATGAAAAGACTAATAAAATTAGCACCCATTTACCCTTTACATAGAGTCGCCAATATATATTTGTTTTCTCTCTCTCCTTCTCTGCAGAGATAGGGATAGATGCACGTACCTAGAGACACATACACGTGTGGATGTGTATGTCTTATCTGTAACTGTAGAGAGACACGGAGAGAGAACTGTGTTCCTTTTTGTTTCGTTTGTCCAACTATTCAAAGTAAGGTGTCGGTATCACCTGGACCCGACAGCTTCTGCCGGCCCCTGCTGAGAACAAGGCCGTTCTACGCAGCTACATCATTACCAACTTTAGGAAACTCACATTGTAGTATATTACCTAATAATTGGTCCATATTCAGATCTCCCCTTGTTCACATGTCCCCACAATGGCCTTGATAGCTTTTTCCCCCCCAATCTAGGAACCTATCAGGGATCTGGCATTGCATTTTGTTATGTGTCTGAAGTCTCCTTTAATCTAGTACAATTCTCCCACTTTGTTTTGACTTTGACGTTTGGAAGTGTTCTCCCAGGTCAGTCGTCTAGCAGGTCACTCCTGCTTAGATTTGCAGCCTCTGGTTCTGGGTTTGTAGCGCTTGAATTTGCCCCCTGCTGGGCCTGGACTTGAAACGTTGGTTTGCAGCGCCACCTAGTGGTCGCAGGTGCGCAGGATCCCCCCTCGGTTGCTGCTGATGGACCCCATACCACGTCTGTACACACAGATGCCCGCATCCCAGATGCTCAGGAGAGTTCTGACGCATTGAAAGAAGAAAGCTGGAGGGGCGCCTGGGTAGCTCAGTCGGTTAAGCATCTGCGTTTGGCTCAGGTCACGATCCCAGGGGTTCCGGGATCAAGCCCCGTGGCGGGCTCCCTGCTCAGTGGGGTGTCTGCTTCTTCCTCTCCCTCTGACCCTCCCCCTGTTCATGCTCGTGCTCTCTCTTTCTAATAAATAAGATCTTTGAATAAGAGAAAAGAAAGAAGAAAGCTGGAGCTGATGGAGGCATGCTACCCAGGAGGCAGGGCCTGGGGCCTGGTGGGATCCCAGCCTTCAGAGCCACAGTGTGGGGGGCAGTTCCTCCCTCCCTGGGTGGGGCCTGCCCATGTGGGGCTCTCGTATCCACTATACAGCCCCATCTCTGGGCCTTGGTTCAGATCTCAGCTCTACCACAATTACCTGTGTGAACTTCAGCAAGTTTCTCCCCTCTGTGTGCCTCGGTTCCTCATCTGTAAATTGGGGACAGTCCTAGCTCCACTCACAGCGCTGTGAGGGTCCAATGAGCGGATATTTGTAAAGTGCCTGATGTACGGGACTTGCTGTAGAAACATCGGCCGTTTCCTGTCCATGTGGGATGGTCTGCGTGTGGTGGTCTCTGCCGCATACACGAGGTTGGGGTGGCGTGCTTGCTGGGATTCACTCTCCAGGCCTGGTCGGACCCTGACCCTGTCCCACCCCGCCCAGGACTACATCCCCGCAGAGGGTGAGCTGCTGTTCCAACCTGGGGAGACCTGGAAGGAGCTGCACGTGAAGCTCCTGGAGCTACAGGAGATGGACTCCCTCCTGCGGGGCCGCCAGACCCGCCGCTTCCACATTCAGCTCACCAACCCCAAGTTCGGGGCCCGCCTGGGCCAGCCCCACTCAGCCACTGTCATCATTGGGGACCCAGGTGCGTGGAGCCAAGGGGGTGCACAGGGAGGGCTGGGAGCCTCTCCATGGAGGCTGCCAGTGTTGACAAGTAAAAATGCAGGACGCCCAGTGAAATTTGGATTTCAGATAATCAAGGAACAGATTTTGTATAAGTACGTCCCATGCAACAGTTGGGCTATACTTATCCTATTTGTTATTAATCTTAAACTCTGGCTTAACTAGGTGTCCTGCATTTAATCCGGCAATCCTGCTGTCAACCAGAGAGGGTGGAGTGGCGTCATGGCTAGCCAGCCTGCTGGCAGGCCAAGATCCCCACTGCTAGGCCTTAGCCCTTTGACTTCGGCCTCAGTTCCAACTAGAATGCAGGTGTTTCCCGGAGAGTGAAACAGTTCTTATGGGTCCTTAGCCTCCAGGATGGCGGTGTCTGTAAGCCCACCCCAGAGAAGGTTTTCCCAGAAGATAGGAGAGGAGGGAGGATTCTCAGGGTAGAGGGGAGAAGGGGGTGTGTGTAGGAACAAATGCTGTTATATGGAATATTCCCTTGGCTGCCAAGGGAGAAAGGCCAGACGAACTCCCTCCTCCTTCTCATTCCGCCAGAGACCCTCCTGGCTCCTCCATCAGGAGGGCAGGATGCCCTCTGTGGCACCAATGGGGGCACCAGCCCCCCAGAGGCCTGGGTGGGCAGCTGTCAGCTGAGTGCTTGTGCGGAAGGGTTGGAGGGAGCCCCCTGGTGGTGAGGGTGGATTCTTGCCTCAGGCAAAGAGGGGGATGGCTGAGCTGGCTGCTCCCTCGGGCTTGGCTCCCTACAGACGAACTGGACCGGAACTTCACAAGCCAGACACTGTCATCATTCCCTCCTCATGGTGACCTGGGTGCCCCACAGAACTCCAATGCCAAGGCTGCGGGGTCCCGGAAGATCCTTTTCAACTGGCTGCCCCCTCCTGGCAAGCCAACAGGGTACAGGGTAAGGTAGGAGGCAATGAGGGAGGTGGATGGGGAGGCCTGGTACCCACTGGGGATGTGGGCCACCTGAGGCCAGAGGGCCCCGAGGGGGCGGAGAGGGCAGGCTTCACCCCAGTGAGCCAAACACAAGGGGACCGGGGAACCCCCATCTGCCTGGGGAACAGGAAAGACCCATCCCCAAGTTTTCAGATGTTTGCCCTCCTTCCTGGAATGTGCCCCCTCTACCCACCCAGGAGACACCCCAGTTCTGCCCCAGCCCTGCTGCGTGAACCTGGCAGGTCACCAACCCCTCGATGTCTCATCCGTGCAAAGGGGACAACAAGAGCAGGAGGTCCGTGGATGGAGGGGTGGCTCTGGCCCTTGCTGCTCCCCACTGACCCGTTCCTCCCTGGGGGCAGGTCAAGTACTGGATCCAGGGTGACTCTGAGTCCGAAGCCCACCTGCTTGACAGCAAGGTGCCCTCGGTGGAGCTCACCAACCTGTACCCATATTGTGACTACGAGATGAAGGTGTGCGCCTACGGGGCACAGGGCGAGGGCCCCTATAGCTCCTTGGTGTCCTGCCGCACCCACCAGGAAGGTGAGGCCTCACCACCTCCGTCTGTCCCCGAGCTACCTGAGGCCAGCCTGCCCCGCTCTGTAACCCCCCCAGCACCTCGCAGAACCCTGCCCTTCCTCTGTTGCCGCTGACAGCTTTCCTCCTGTACTGCCCCCCTCCCCGCCAGTACCCAGTGAGCCAGGGCGTCTGGCCTTCAATGTCGTCTCCTCCACCGTGACCCAGCTGAGCTGGGCTGAGCCGGCTGAGACCAATGGCGAGATCACGGCCTACGAGGTCTGCTACGGCTTGGTTAACGAGGACAACCGTAAGGACCTGGACCCCTCCTGTCCCGGGACGGCAGGAAGGGGAGGGGGCAAAAAGCAGGAGGGAGGTGGCTTCATCCCGGTAGGTGGTCGTGCCCTGCAGGTCTGGTTGCCGAGGCATCATCAGGTTTGTGGTCAGGTTTGGGCTGGTCGCATCCCAAGACGAAGCCCGGAAGCTCGCGGTCCAGGTGGGGACAGGAGGCGTGAAATAGATGTGCAGTGGTCACAAGTTCAGGGGTGCCTTCCCATACGCGGAACCAGGGTGGCTCATTTTCACACGGTTCTCTTAGGGCCAGAGGAGAATTGCCAGATTTAGCAAATAGAGGAAGCCCTGAATTTCAGATAAACAGTTTTTTTGGTACAGCTCATGTAACATTTTACTTGGCGGCACTATTTCTTCCCAGTCCTGGAAGGGAGGGAAGAGTGGGCAACCCCGCCAATTGCCAACATGAGAAAGTGAGGGAAATTGGTTCCACGTCCACCTGGTGCAGGGACCTCCTCCTTGTGCCCTCACTCCTCCTTGGTCAGTCCCAGGGACGGGCAGCTCACCACCTCATATGACCTCTGGACCTTAACATGGGTCAGGCTCCACACTCCCGGGGTGGCCCAACAGGGCAGAGGACAGAGAGATTCTTCTAGACATCAGACTCATTGCTCTTTACCAGCCAAGCAGACCACACACAACCTCAACAACAAAATCACACCTTTGGCGCATTTGGGGTTTATAACGCCTAGTCCACGCATGACCACTATCACAGAGGAAGTCTCCTCTGAGCCCTCCTACATCAGAGGTGGGGTGGGGCCAGGCAGGAACCTAGAATGACCCACCTGAGGCGCTCTCCCTGCCCCAGGACCCATCGGGCCCATGAAGAAGGTGTTGGTGGACAGTCCCAAGAGGCGGATGCTGCTTATCGAGAACCTTCGGGAGTCCCAGCCATACCGCTACACGGTGAAGGCGCGCAACGGGGCAGGCTGGGGCCCCGAGCGGGAGGCCATCATCAACCTGGCCACCCAGCCCAAGCGGCCCATGTCCAGTGAGTGTGCGGGGCAGGACGGATAGGGGAGGACAGGGGGCTGGGGCTGCAGCCCTGGCTCACCCCTCCCCCTCCTGCAGTCCCCATCATCCCAGACATCCCCATTGTGGACGCCCAGTGTGGGGAAGACTACGAGAGCTTCCTCATGTACAGTGATGACGTTCTGCGCTCCCCTGCTGGCAGCCAGAGGCCCAGCGTCTCCGATGACACTGGTGAGTGGGTCTGGGATCCATGAGAGGAAGTCCCGGGGAGGAGGTGGGGTTGTCACTGGTGTCCAGAGAAAGCAAAAGGGCCGGTGACCACCTGGCCTAGAGATCAAGGCTAGAAATCCCTCTCAGCTCCACACGGATATCTGCAGAATCTACCATTTGGCAGGCACCACACCGGCGCGGGGTAGAGAGGGGGCAAAGCCAACGTGGCCCACGGGCAGTCGTGTGCACATCTGTGTACAAGCACAGACAAACAGACTTGCTTGGGAGCAGATGCACACAGGGTCATGCAGGCTCACGCACACAGGACCATGTGGACACAGCTCACACCTTACACAGGCCGGAAGGCTGTGCCAGGGAGTCAGGACATTCAGGCCATCTCCCAGGGACCAGGCTGTGTGGGAGGCGGCAGGCATGGCCCCTGCCCGTCCCTGGTCCTGTTCCTCCACCCTCCTGATTCCCTGCAGTGCGGCATAAAGGGCCCTCGGCTGGGCTCCCTGGTACTCAGTCTTAGCTCTGGCTCTGCTGTGGCCATCAGATGAATTGCTCACCCTCTCTGTGCCTCAGTGTCATCTGTAAAACAGGGTGCCAATCATATCATACCACAAGTCAAAATCCTCCAGGATTCCTACTCTCTCCCATCCTTGCCCTGACAGGGTTGAGCTTGGACTTAAGGAACCCACAAGGGTCGTGGGGGTTTTGAGGGTCTGAGAAAGAGCAGCAGGTATGAATCAGGTGTCCAAACTAAGCTGCTAACACCACCTGGGACGCACTCAGTGGCTTCTGGAACTGTCCCTGGGAGGCAGGCAGGGGAGAGATGACTCTCGGTACTCGGTTTGGAAACGGAGGCTCCCGCCTGGAGACCTCGCAGCTGGTGACAGAGCCAGCGCCACCCCAGGGGGGCCTTTCCTCACCGGCTGCAGCCCGGCCTGCACTGGCTCACACGGAAGGGCTCGCCTTCCGCCTCGCGGGCCGAGGGTCCCGTCGTCGCCTGCTCCGCGACCACCCGCGCCCCCCCACACTTGGATTCCGGAGAGCCCGAGGACCGGCTCACGTCGCTGGCCTCCGTCCCGCCGCGCCCCCTCCCGCAGCCGCCCGCGCCCGCCGGCGGTGCCAACGCGGCCCTTCGTTGTTCCCAAGGCGGCGGCTGGAAGTTCGAGCCCCTGCTGGGGGAGGAGCTGGACCTGCGGCGCATCACGTGGCGGCTGCCCCCGGAGCTCATCCCGCGCCTGTCGGCCAGCAGCGGGCGCTCCTCCGACGGCGAGCCGCCCCGCGGCCCCCCGGACGACCGCGCGGACGCGGAGGCGGGCGCGGGCGGGGAGGGTGGCGGCCTAGCCCGCCGCGCCACACCCAGGCCTCCCGGAGGTGACGGGTTTGCCCGGCGCGCCCCGACCCCGCACCCAGTTAGGCGCGCTCGTTCGCTGCCCGGCCCGAGGCCCCTGTAGCCAGGCCGCCGGTGAAGGCTCCCTGCCCAGCATGGGGAGGTGCCACTGCGCAGAGGCGGACCCCCAGAGCCAAGGGACCCCCACCCCCTGCCTCGGGGCAGGCATCCAGGCTGTCCTCAAAGCAGGACTGCCCGCAGGCGCGTACAACGTCAGAAGTCTGTTGTGTCCAGTGGGGCAGGCCGTGGTAGCCAAGGAGACCCCTCAGAGGCCTGAAGGGACACAGGGCAGGCATTTGGGCTCCCCCCGCTGCAAGGCAAGGCTAACTACGAGGGCAGTGAGTCTCCCGGCTGGGGTCAGCGGTGCTCAGACCATCCACACTGGCATCCTGAGGGCCAGCGGACATGGGCTGCAGAAGACTGTGTGACCCCTTGGACTCTGACAGGAACACTGAGCTTCTGGCCCTTGTGGGCCAAGGGAAGCTGGTTTTCTTTATGCCAAGTCCCCCACCCCGGAAGAATGGTAATCCTAGGAATTCCCAGGGCCACAGCCTGCCCCATGGGGCTCAGGTACATGTCTGTCCTAGTGACCCTGTTCTCCACCTGCAGAGCACCTGGTCAACGGGCGGATGGACTTTGCCTTCCCGGGCAGTGCCAACTCCCTGCACAGGATGACCGTGGCCAACACCGCCTACGGCACCCACCTGAGCCCACACCTGTCCCACCGGGTGCTGAGTACATCCTCCACGCTCACGCGGGACTACCACTCGCTGACCCGCACAGAGCATTCGCACTCCGCCACGCTGCCTAGAGACTACTCCACCCTCACCTCCCTCTCCTCCCACAGTGAGTGTCCACAACCAAGCCTGCCTCTCCCACTGACCCTCCTTCTCTTCCAGTTCCAGGAGGCTCGGGGTACTGGCCCAGCTGTGCCCTGCTGCCCACCCTCCAACACACACTTCCTGCCTGCTCACTCTTCTTTTGTCCTGCCCTAGGCCTCCCTCCCATCTGGGAAGAGGGGAGGAGCAGGCTTCCGCTGTCCTGGGCCCTGGGGCCCCTGAGTCGGGCTCAGATGAAGGGGCTTCCCCCCTCTGGGGACTCACAAGACACTATAATCCTGGCTGGGCAGCCAGCAGCGCCCTTTCGGGGCCCAGGTAGTACGGGGTGGCCACCCTGTGTCTCCACAGCTGTCCTGCTCCATCTGTCATCCATCTGCTCATTGTGGCCACTGCCCAGACCCAGCACCTTACCCGCCATTCCATCCCCATCAGTGCTGATGCCTAAAACAGCCTCTGTCCTTTCCAGGGGTACTGGGCTGGGGGGGGGGGG
>NW_024424897.1:5762390-5795814 GCF_017311325.1 Ursus maritimus | reverse complement strand
GGGGGGGGGGGGCACGGGTCAACTTGTGGTGCTCGCCCTGTCGGCACAGGCAGGGCCCACACCCACTCTGGGATGTGCGGGAGGTGCTGGGTGGCCTGGACAGGGTGTTGCAGGGTGAGCGAGCTGCCAGGCCAGCAGTCAGCAGAGATGAGACAGCTGAAGGTCAGGGGGGAGAGAGGCAGGACTCCTGCCTGGAGTCCCCTGCCACAAACTGACTGCGGCCTCCCGTCTTCAGACTCCCGCTTGGCTGCCGGTGTGCCCCACACACCCACCCGCCTGGTGTTCTCAGCGCTGGGACCCACGTCTCTGAAAGTGAGCTGGCAGGAGCCACAGTGCGAGCAGGTGTTGCAGGGCTATAGCGTGGAGTACCAGCTGCTGAACGGCGGTGAGGCCCAGCTGCTGCTGGCGGGCGGTGGGGTGGGGCCTTGCCAGGCTGGGCCGCGTCTCGGGACACACAGGAGAATCCGGCTGGATAGGAGTCCACCCAAGTCCTTCGAACACTAATGATCCCCACCAGACTGAGAGGCTCGCTCACTTCCATCCTCCTCACTGCCCTTCACCGCCTCCTTTCTCCTGAGTCCTCATCTATCTCGCAGGGCTTCTCTCCAGGTCATTCCCTCTGCTAAGGTTTTGCCTAACAAGGCTTCACTGGCTTAGGGCCCTGGGGCCTCTGTTGGCCTGAGAGATGGCTTTGTGGGAGCTGGGAAGTAGTGCTTCCCTGGGAAGACAAACTCACAGCAGTAGGACTTGGGCCCATAATCAGCCAGAACATAGGTGGGATGTTAGGCTGCACTCATCCCTTGTATAGTGTACAACCTAAACAACTGACCATACCATACCAGGCTGATCCCACCTGCCCCCAAACCACAGCTAATCCTGGGTGAGTGATAACCGGGTCTTGGTGGCACCTGGGGAAGGCGTGGGACCAGGCCAGAAGTGGGAATAACACTGCTCCACTGTCTCCCACCCAACCCACCCCCAGGGGAGCTGCATCAGCTCAACATCCCCAACCCCAGCCAGACTTCAGTGGTGGTGGAAGACCTTCTGCCCAACCATTCCTATGTGTTCCGTGTGCGGGCTCAGAGCCAGGAAGGCTGGGGCCCAGAGCGCGAGGGCATCATCACCATTGAGTCGCAGGTGCACCCCCAGAGTCCGCTCTGCCCCCTACCAGGTGAGCCGCCTCCCTACCCCACGGCTGCCCCCACGATGTCTCCTACTCACACACACACTGACACCCTTGCTCTGCTGTCTCCAGGCTCCGCCTTCACCCTGAGCACACCCAGTGCCCCGGGCCCACTGGTGTTCACTGCCCTGAGCCCAGACTCGCTGCAGTTGAGCTGGGAGCGGCCACGCAGGCCCGATGGGAATATCCTTGGCTACCTGGTGACCTGTGAGATGGCCCATGGAGGAGGTGCTGCCTGCCCCCAGGTCAAGGGTGGCCAGGGGAGGGGTGGAAAGGGAGGCGCAGAGGCTAAAGGCATCTTCCCTGTCCAGAGCCAGCCACCACGTTCCTGGTGGATGGGGACAGCCCTGAGAGTCGGCTGACTGTGCCGGGCCTCAGTGAGAACGTGCCCTACAAGTTCAAGGTGCAGGCCAAGACCACCGAAGGTTACGGGCCAGAGCGTGAGGGCATCATCACCATCGAGTCTCAGGAGGGAGGTAGGGTGCCTCACCCCTTCTTAACCCCTGCCCTTTCTCTGGCCATCTCTTCTCTTGCCATCATCTCTGACTGGCCCGTCTCCCCATGCCAGGCCCTTTCCCACAAATGGGCAGCCACCCTGGGCTCTTCCAGCACTCACTGCCAGGCGAATACAGCAGCGTCACCACCACCCACACCAGCACCACCGAGCCCTTCCTACTGGGTGAGTTGCTGGGCAGGGGATCAGACTCTCCTGGGGGGGCGGGGAACACAGAGCTCTCAGAGCAAGAGAGGCAGGGCCCCAGGCAGAGTCCTTCAGTGCTACTTCCCCTGCAGATGGACTGACCCTGGGGTCCCAACACCTGGAAGCAGGTGGCTCCCTCACCCGCCACGTGACCCAGGAGTTTGTGAGCCGGACGCTGACCACCAGTGGAACCCTCAGTACCCAGGTGGACCAACAGTTCTTCCAGACCTGAGCCCCCCACCCCTTACCCAACAGTGTGCTGGAACCTGGCCCCCCCCCGCCTCCTCCCCCTGGCCGTGGCTCAGCTACTCCATCCTCGGATCCCTCGCAGCCCAGCACACCTACATGCTGATCACAGGGCCAGCACCTCTGGCTACAGAGCAGAGGGAGGTGTTCTCTGGGAGGAATGAAGGGAGCAGAGGTCCCAGAAGGCCCTTCTGGCTGCAACTCCCCCGCCCCAGGCCCAAGCCCATTTGTGTGTAACCAAAGAGCTGGGACCCACATGACAAGGGCCCAGCTTTGTTCTGCACTTAATAAAAGATTTTGCTACCGCTTGGCTCTGCCCTGTCCGTTCTTCGGTGACTGCACAGAGCAGGGGAGCGGTTCTGACCCAGCTTCTCTGATACCCAAGCACACGCCCACCTCTAGAGGCAGGCAGGCGGGGACTCACGGTGGGAGGCAGAAATTTATTGAGTACCCAGATGCGGAGGGCAGGCGTGAGAGGCCTGGAGCTTCGTGACTTGCTGCCTGGCAGGCCCCGTGCCCGCCGGGTGCCACCCCAGGGGGGTGCCTCACCACTGCAGCACCTTAGCGCCATCGGCCGCCTGCGAGAGGTAGAAGGTGGCGGCTCCACTGTACCGCTCCTGTGGGAGAGGCAGGTGCGGTCTGAGCCCGGCCGGGCCCTGGGAACCCATTTCTCCATCCCTCCTACCCCCGGGCGCTGGCGTCCACCCACCTGTATGTGCTGCATAGCTTGGGAAGTGGAGGCGGCCTCCAGCAGGGTCACAGTGCAGCCGCCAAAGCCACCGCCGGTCATGCGGCTGCCATAAACCCCGGGGGCAGACAGCGCGGCCTCCACGAGCTGGTCCAGCTCGGGACAGCTCACCTCATAGTCATCCCTGCAGAGGAGACAGACGAGAGGGCGGGCCTAGCACTGGCCCACCCTGCCCCGGGGCTCAGCCTCTGCCTGGGATATACAGGCACCTCGGGGTCCCCACCTGAGCGAGTGGTGACTCTCCACCATGAGGCGGCCGAAGGCTCGGTAGTCTCCCCGGCTCAGGGCAGCCGCCGCCTGGGCCGTGCGCTGGATCTCACCCACAACGTGCCGTGCGCGCCGGAAGCCCTCCTTGCTCACCAGGTCTCTGCCAGCTGGGGAGCGAAAGGGGTCAGCGGACCCGCCACCCACCACCTCTGCACCCCTGCCGATGTGGGGGTGGGGGCGCCAAGGCGGTGGCCTGCGGGTGGGAGGCTGGGAGTTGGAGACCCGGTTCCGACAAAGCTGTAAATAGAACCTTGTGCTGGTGACTAAGGTTCGGAGCCTCCCTGCCTCGACTATAAAATGGGACGCCCGTGTCACTGAGAGAACACATGGAGAGCTCCCATCCCAGCAGGGTGCCAGGCACACAGTGGGTGCTCAATAAACAGAAGGGTAAGCCCCAGCCCTTGTGGCTTTCAAGGTGGGGGGAACACAGCGCTGCCTTCAAGAGCCCACAGTAGCACAAGAGGGAGAGAAAACCCTCCTGCTGCCGTTCACGCTGAAGCACCAGGGCAGCCCCCGCTGGGGAGGCTGGGGCTCCGGAGCTGGTGTACAGCCCAGGCAAAGATCAAGAGGCAGGCCGCCCCAGGATCAGGCCGTCCCGCTGGCTACCGCTGAGGCAGGGAGAGCAAGCTGAGTCGGTAGTGGAGGCCCTGAGCGCCAGGGGGCTTGGCTACTTAATTCTGGATGCCACAGAGGTCTGGGAGCAGGGAAGGGCTGGAGCTGAGCTCTAGCTGACAAAAGCGACTGCCCTGGGCGGAGGGCCCGAGCTGGGAGAAGCAGGCACCGGAGCCAAAAAGCAGCTGCTAAATAGTCAGAAAGCAACGAGGGGCCTGACATGGGGGGAGGAAGAAATGGAGGGGACAGAGACTGGAGAGAAGAGTGGCAGGGGGGACAGTGAGGACACCGAGGTGACTGAGGTCTCACACACGAGTGACAAGGGTAAGAAATAAGAGGCAAGGGGAAGTCAGCAGGGGAAGCCGAAAGGGGAGGAAGGATAAGGAGTTCCGCTGGGAATCAGGTAGAGGCTCTAGGGCCACAGGTGGAAATGGGGAGAGGCTCCAGCCTGGGGAGCAAGGGGCTGCAGGCTCCAATCCAAATCCTGAGTGGAACAGTGGTGCTGTGCACTGAGGACAAAGCCTGGGGCAGGCCCACGCAGAGAAACAGGGCTGTGAGCATGCAGGTCCGGTGGCCTCCAAGGAGGAGGGAGTGTGAGCGGGAGGGGGCAGGCGGGGCGGGGCGACACTCATGGGAAAGCTGCTGTGTCGGGCGGGGGGGTGGGCAGGCCAACTGAGAGGATTGAGAAGTGAATATAGATGACAAAATGGGGTTCATAAGCATTAGGTCTTCCCCCAAAATTGGCAGAGGAAAGAGATTCAATTTTAGAAGGGAAGAGAACTGGCCGCGTTTCCAAGCAGAAGGGGAGGAGCCAGGCAGAGGACAGGAAGGAGGCAAAGGATGGCTTCTGACAAAGGACTCTAGAGAAGGCAGAGGGCAGCCCTGGGGTCCCCAGGGAGGGGAGCCCCCCCGGGGAGTGGTGGGGAAGGGGTACAGTGGAGAAGAGGGACAACCAAGGTGTTCCCGTGTGAAAACCTCTGCCAAGGTCACCTGCGCAGAGCAAGGGGGGCAGATGTGAATGAGACAGTTCACCAAGAAGGACAAGACGGTCCCACAGGGCTGGCCAGCGTCCCTGCAATGAGCACCTGCACACTGCCAGAGAGGGCACAACTGCCAGCGCCAGCAGCCTGGCCTCGCGGCTGAGAGTACGGGCTAGGGGGCTAAGCTGCCTGGTTCGAGGCTCGGCACTGCTACTTACTCTGGACCCCTCATCCAAAACACAGGGCGTAATAATAGCATCTGCTCCACAGGGTATGGCAGAATGAGGGGGTATTTATCTGACCTTCAAACTATCAAATACACGATCTTCCTGGCCACATGTATCAGGAACCTTTCAGATACATGCACCTTTCGACTCTGCAATCCTACTCCTCAGAATCTAATCCTAAGAAAAATAACAAGAGAATGCATTAGACTCGTGTATGAAAACCATCATAGGGTCACATGGGATTACCAGTTAATGGCTAAGTGACGGTACACCTGGCGAGCTGGAGTGTTCTGTAGCTTCTAGGGCCTCGTTGATGACGTGCCTCTGCTGGCACAGGCAACGGTTCTCAGATAACGTTAGAAAAAGAGGAACAAGGGGCGCCTGGGTGGCTTAGTCAGTGAAGCGTCTGCCTTTGGCTCAGGTCATGATCCCAGGGTCCTGGGATCGAGTCCTGCATTGGGCTCCCTGCTCAGAGGGGAGCCTCCTTCGCCCTCTCCCACTGCCACTTCCCCTGCTTGTGCTCTCTGTGTCAAATAAATAAAATCTTAAAAAAAAAAGAGAGAGAAACAAGTGACAATACTGCATCTACTAAACTCTAAAAACACAGATGTAGAAAACGCTGGAAGAAAATATGCTAAAATGCAAGAGTGGCTATCTTTGGGTGGTGGTCTTGCACCTCATTGTTTTCCTCTTTGGATTTTTCTCTATTTTCCACGGTCGCACCATAATCCTCCTATTAGAAAAAACAATACTAAGGGGTGCCTGGATGGCTCAGTTGGTTAGGCATCTGACTCTTGATCTCAGCCCAGGTCTTGATCTCAGGGTTGTTAGTTCAAGCCCCATGCTGGGTTCCACGCTGGGTGTGGAGCCTACTTAAAATAATAATAATAATAATAATAATAATAATAATAATAATAACGACAACAATAAAATAAAACAAAAAAGAAATCATGTACACAAAGTCGAGATTGGAGCCCTAGGTCTGCAGTTTTAGGGGGAGAGGGCAGAGAACAGCAGAGGCCCCTGGAGATGAGGGGGTATACAGCAGGGTCGAGGCCACACGAAGGCCCGGCACCCCCACAGGGTGCCCAGCCAGCTCTCACCCTCCAGCTCCTCCAGCTGCACCTCCCGAAGGCTCTCCTTGCCCAGCGCCCGGGCCACTTCCTCGCACTGGCGCCGCCGCAGAGGATACTCGCTGGAGCCCAGTGAGTGGCGGACATTGGAGTTGGTGATGAGCACAGCCAGCTTGGGTTCTGACAGTGGCACCAGGCTTGTCTCCAGGGACCTGGCATGGAGTTGGAATGAGGAGATGACAAGCCCAAGTGTCCACTTGCCACACCAGCCAGTGGGCATGCTCCACCCAGAAGCTCCTGATGGTGAGGAGGGAGGGTACAAGGGGAGCCCCTGACCTGCAGTCAATGAGCAGCGCGTGGCCTTTCTGCCCCAGCAGTGCGATGAGCTGGTCCATGATGCCACAAGGGCAGCTCCAGTGCCACTCCAGGGAGATTCCCCACCCTCCTCCCGAAGCCACATTGCGGGAAGAAGCTCTGACCACAAGGACACCTCAGGGAAGGCGGACTGGATCGGGGGCCGGGTCTAGGAAGTACCTGGACAGAGCTGCTGCAGGAAGGTGTACGTGGCCACTTCCAGGGACGCGGAGCTGGACAGCCCACCCCCCAGGGGCACTGAGCTGACCACCACTGCACTGAAGCCAGGGAGGGGGGCAGCTGGAAAGAATGGGTGGTGGTGAGATGGGCTGTCTGGGAGGACAGCCCGCGAAGGACGTGCATTTTGGTATGAAGGGAGGCAACTGACTGACAGCCGCTCCCAGGGATGTGTCTCAATCATCAGAGGCCACCTTGGCCCAGCACCCTCCATCCTCCTACCCTGAGGTTCCTGGGACACAGTCTTCCTAGTTCTCCTCCTGGTTTAGGGCTCTGGAGGCCAAAGGGCTAGGGCTTTGAATCCTGGCCCCTCCCATCATACCATGGGCAGCTCAAGGCAAGTTCTAGAACCTCTCAGGGCATCAGTCTCATCATCTGCACAACGGGGATGCTCTCCTACAAGCTACCCCATGGTGGATTAGATGAACTAACGAGCTTCGTAGCTGAGAGGCGGTGCCCCTGGCACTAGTGTGAACTTGACCCTAGCCTCGGCCCATACCTGGGTAGTGCTGAATCACTCCCTTGACATAGTTGGCCCAGCGGGGGGTCCCGGGCTCCAGCGACCGCTGGGCTGTGGGCAGCGGAAACTGCAGCCGCCTGGGTTCATCAGCATCGTCAGAGGTGGTGAGGAGAGAGACAAGGCCATCTGCCCGGGGGCTGCCCACCAGCACGGTCACAAGCTCCAGCGCCTGGCAGAAGAGAGTATGTAAAGTTTCTGCTTCTGCCCGCTGACTAGGGGACGAGGCTCCTCCCATACTAAGGTTCTAAAGAATGAAAGGTTTCAGATTCCCTTTGAGGCTCAACAAGAAAGGAATGAGGGGTGTTTGGGCGAAGAACCAGAGTGCTGAGTTGGCCCTGGGGGCTTGGGTCCTGCCCCTGGGTTTTCAGGGGCAGGGCCAGTGCGGCAGAAGGGTAGACCTGGACTATGCCCTGAACATGGGCTCCCAGCTGTGGGGCCAGGGGGAGTAGAGCTCGAAAGGAAAAGAGAGTCAGAGGAGCTCCAACTGATGCCTTCCCATTTTGGAGTGGACTCAAGTGTGCGGTACCCACTCACCTGCCAAGCTGCACCAGGTGGAAAGGGCCCCAGCTCTAATCGCAGCCCCACCAAGAACCCACCTCTGTAAATCACTAGCCCTCTCTGGGCCTCAGTTTCCTCCTCTGTAAACCGAACCGGGTGAGCCGGAGGTCTAGGGTTAGTTACCCCAGGTCTGCGACTGGAGCCCCTGGAATACAGAGCCCGAGGCGCTCCTTCCGCCTGCTACGTTGGGGCCCCACAAGTTGAGCTGCCTTTCCAGGCTGATGGTGAGGATCTGCGGTCTACAGAGGGCGGGCTAGAGCGAAGAGGCGTCGGCACACCCCCTCCTAGCCTACTTCCTCGCGGGTCCCCCGCTTCCTCCCTCCAACGTGGGAAATACCCCATCCCCGGGTCTCTCCCACGTGCTCGGCCCCCAAACTCGGGGGAGGATGGCTAAAGTTCTGTGAGGCCACCCAACATCCGTGGAGGGACTAGGCACCTCCCCGCGCGCCTCAGGCCCGCCCTGCCACGGGGGAGACTCGGGGCTCCCCTCCCGGCCCCTCACCATGGGCAGCACCAGGCCCTGGTTGTAGTCCGTGTGCTCCCCGATCAGGTTGACCCGGCCCGGCGCCGACACCGCCAGCTCGGGCTCGGCCCCGAACTCCTCCCGGAAAGCTCGGCGGGCCTCGGCCAGCAGCTCCGCAGCCTGGGGCTGTCTGCAAGCGGCCATGACGCTCGGCCTGCAGCGCGGCCCGGTCGGCGCGGGATGCTCGGGGCGGGGCCGCGCGGGGGCGGCGCGCATTCCTGTACGCGCCCCCCGCCCCCACCCGGGGGCCTCCTCCCGCCCCCGCCGCGCCGGGCCCGCCCCGCCTCCCGGCCCCAGCCACCTGCTGGGCGCGCTCGGCCGCGGCTCCCCTTGACGCCCCCACCGCGGGCAGGCGGCGGACTTTGGGAAAGACCGGCGGCTGCCCACTCGAGTGGTATTGGCTGGACTGGAAGATGTGGGCTGCCCTTCCCTGACCCTGGCGCCCCTCTCTGCGCTACCCACACAGGCCCGGCCATCCACCCACACACAGCCTGAGCATCGGAGCCCGCATCCAGCGGACCTGGATTTCCCAAAGGGCTCTCCTAGGTCCTAGAGTCCTGCCTCTATGAGAGGTCATCGACCCTGATCAAGAGTCTTTGAGAGGGGCCTAGCGCGCGGTGTAAACTGAGATAAGGAAAGCCAAGTTTGGTGGTGACCAGGGAGTTGCTTTCTACAGGCCCCTTTTCCACGATGGGCCCGCCGGCATAGCTGTTAGCAATGGAAGACTGAAGGAGAGTGGCAGTGGATCCTAGCGCAGTAGATAGCCTCTCCTGCAAAGACCATTGGCAGCAGCCCCCCTAGGGTGGGACTGTTGGCCTCAGCAGGTGCTTCCTCAGTCCTGAGCCTTGGATGTAGAGTCTGACACTCCCCGCCTCCTCTTTCACCAGCCTGCATCCTGAACCCTTAAGCTGGCCCCAGCCTGTGCCTGGGCACCCGTGCACAGGTGCACCTATACGAAGCCATGGAGCAGAAATGCTGAAATGTAAGCAGCCTGTTTGGGGCTAGAGTGGGGGCTTTGTGGAGAGTTGTGGCCAGGGATAGAGCTTGGGATCTGCTCAGGGGTTTGCCCAAAATGTAGCGCTGATACTCTTATAGTGATGAGCACCCAGTAATGTATAGAATTGTTGAATCATTATATCATATGCCTGAAACTCACATAACACTGTATGTTATTTATGCCTCAGTTAAAAAAAAAAAATGCAGCTCTAGGGGCGCCTGGGTAGCGCAGTCGTTAAGCGTCTGCCTTCGGCTCAGGGCGTGATCCCGGCGTTCTGGGATCGAGTCCCACATCGGGCTCCTCCGCTGGGAGCCTGCTTCTTCCTCTCCCACTCCCCCTGCTTGTGTTCCCTCTCTCGCTGGCTGTCTCTCTGTCACATAAATAAAATAAATAAAATCTTTTTAAAAAAAATGCAGCTCTGAAAACGTCTAGAAATAAATATGCGGGTAAATCTTTGTGACCTTGGCTCAGGCAGTGGCTTTTTAGATAGGACACCAAAAGCACGAGAAACAAAAGGAAAATAGACAAGTTGTACTTCATCAAAATTAAATACTTTTGTGCCTCAGAGACACCATCAGGAGAGTGAAAAGACAATCCACAGAATAGGAGAAAATACTTGCAAACCATATATTTAAGGGCCTTGTATCAAGACTACACAAAGAACTCTTACAACTCAAAAAAAGACAGATAATTTAAAATGGGCCAAAGACTTGAACAGGCATTTTTCCCAAGAAGATATACAAATGGCCAACAAGCACATGAGAAGGTGCTTGACATCATTGGTCATTAGCGAAATGCAAAGCAAAAGCACAATGAGGTGCCACTTCATACCCAGTAGGATGGCTAAAATAAAGGGCACAATAACAAATGTTGGTGAGGAACGACACCTTCATACACCTTGGTGGGAATGTAAAATAGTTAAGCATTTCCACCAAATGCTAAACATAGAGTTTCCATATGACCCAGCAATTTCAGTCCTAAGTATATACGCAAGAGAATTGAGAACATAAGTCCACACAAAACTTGTACATTAATATTCATGGCAGCACTATCCGCATTAGCCAAAAAGGTGGTAAGAACCGGGGGCTCCCGGCCGGCTCAGCCAGTGGAGCGTGTGACTCTTGATCTCAGGGTCGAGAGTTGGAGCCTCATGTTGGGTGTAGAGATTACTAAAAAAAATAAACTTAAAAAAAAAAGGTGGTAATAACCCAAAGAGATACATGGATCAATCAAGAGAATGTGGCAGGTCCATACAATGATTTTTACTCAGGCATAAAAAGAGTGAAGGCGGATCCACGGTACAATATCGTTGAGCCTTGAAAACATGGGAAACAGAGGAAGCTAGTCACAAAAGACCTCAAATTGAATGATTCCTTCTATAAGAAAACGTTCAGAGTAGGTGAATATCTTCAGAGGCAGAAAGGAGATTAGTGGCTGCTTAGGGCTGACAGAAATGGAGGGGAGAAAGTGTGATAGTCGCGGGTACTGAGTTCTCTTCGTGCCGAGGAGGATGCTTTTAAAATTGCCTGTGGTTGTACCTGTCTGTGAATACACCAAAACCACTGAATTTTATAGTTTGAATGGGTGAATTGTATGGTATGTGTAGTATATCTGAAAACTGTTTTTTAAAAACTTTGGGAGGGGTGCCTTGGTGGCTCAGTTGGTTAAGCGCCCCACTCTTGCTTTAGGCTCAGGTCATGATCTCAGGGCTGTGGGATCAAGCCCTGAGCCAGGCTCTGTGCTCAGCAGGGAGTCTGCTTGAGATTCTTTCCCTCTCCCTCTGCTCACCACCCTCCACCGCCCCACCCCGCTCCCACTGGCACATGCACTCTCTCTGTCACTCTCTCTCTAAAAGAAATGAATTTAAAAAAAAAAAAGGTTGGGAAATACGACGATTCCAGATTTCATCTAATGGCCTGCTCCTTTTTTTTTTTTTTTTTTAAGATTTTATTTATTTATTTGACAGAGAGAGAGGCAGCAAGAGAGGGAACACAAGCAGGGGCAGTGGGAGAGGGAGAAGCAGGCTTTCCACTGAGCAGGGAGCCCGATGCGGGGCTCCATCCCAGGACCCTGGGACCATGACCTGAGCCGAAGGCAGACACAACGACTAAGCCACCCAGGTGCCCCATGGCCTGCTCCTTATAAGCACTTCTCAGTAAAGCATTTTTTATCATAGGCAAAACAAAGCAAGACAATGAGTGGCCCTTGGGGATGGTTGAAATGGGATTAAACTCACAAACCATGCCTTCCAATGGGCTCCCCTCCTGGAGAAGTGTGGGAGGAAGCAACCCCTTCTCTTTGAATCCTTTACCTAGCTGAGCTTTGACGTCTAACAGTCCTGAGCCCAAATCTCTGCCCGAATCTCTGACTATCTGTGTGATCTGAGATCTGTGTGATTTCAGGCAGGTGACTGGACCTCTCTGAGCCTCGGTCCCTCATCTGTAAAATGGGGCTAGTGATTACTGTTACAGAAGAACTGAATGAGCTAATCTTCAAAGAGGGCCCAGCCCAGCACTGGGCACTTAGTAAGCGCAGAATAAATGTTTGCTATTATTATCAGTCATCCATTAATTCAACAGACATCATTGGACTCTTCTGTGCAATTAGCCAGATACAAGATAAAAGATAAAAGGCTCTCGTGCTCTAGGTGAGAGGAAGACACAATCTGGCCCCCTCTGGCTAAGTGCTCTGCTGGAGGAGGAAAGAGCTAACTGAGTGAGGAGAGAGAGAAGGACTCCTAATCCCTGCGAGGCCCACATACCCTTTTTGTTTCCGTTGTTTCAATTTGACTGAAACACATCTATTTGCCCCATGTTCGTCCTTTGTATTGTTTTGGTTGTTCTGGAGAACCTGGCTTTGAGCGAGGGGCAGTGCTCCTGTTTGCTCACCGATGAACTCTGAAACATTGATTTTATTTGGAAGATGTGTTTACTCTCAGTTTTTGAATCCCATCTAGCATGTTACATGCAATCTGTTCAGAAGGAAGTCTGCCTCTGACTTTTGACCCTCCTTCCCGTTTTCCTGGCCAGATGTGACAGGACTGGGGGAGAAGTGGCACCTTAATGGGGACACTGCATCCCAAGCCAAGGTCTGTCCTCTGCTCTGCTCGCTGAAAAACTCACCAGTATCAGCACAGCCAGAGCCAACTGTCACGCAGGACGGAGGCATCATGACAGAATGGGGAAATACTATCCAGTGATGGGAGCCCCAGTGTGCGAGCCAGAAGCGCGGTGGCCGAGGCGGGCCTGGAGGTTGCTGACACGCGTCTGTGCAGGCCGGAGTGAGACTCGGCTCCGGACTGAGGACAGGCACCGTAGAGACGCTCTTCTCTCCTGGAGTCCGTGTCTGTCTTCATCCCCCGTTCTTCACCCTTGGGTCCTCCCTGCTAGACCCAGTTTTTCTTCATGCGATTGAGGTCTCTGGGCTCCCAGCCGCTCTAGCCGCTCTGTTGCAATCACAGCCCGGTTCCCTGATGGGACTTGGGTCCACATCTCCCACGCTAATATCTACAGACATCGTCTCTGAAAATGCTTGCTCTCCGCAGATGGCCCACCCTCTCACTCATTCTGGGAGTTTCTTTTTGTGGTTGTTCCCAGGGGGTTGACCTATCTCCTGATTTGGACCCCCTTTGCCCTTCTGTAATATTGATGATAACAGCTTCTGTAATATTGGTAATACTAATACCGAGCTTGCGGTCAGCAGTACTGGTGGTTTACTACCCGGCTGTGTTCTGATTGGTCAGAGCCCTTGACTTCTGTTGTCAAATATTTTTAGTCACCAGGCTTTGCACAGATTTCATTAAATCCTTGCAAGCCTATTAGGTAGTAACTGTTTTTATTCCCATTTTACAGATAAGGAAGCACAGATGGGTAAAGAAACATCCAAATGAGAGAGCTGGGCCTTGAGGCTGAGCCTAGCTGCCCCTGAGCCTGTCCTCTCAGCCACCACCCTGTCCCCCGGAGCGTCCTGACCAGCTGCAGCTTCTGCATTCTAAGGGGCGAAGATATAAAGCTCAGACTGAAATAAGGGATTGGGGGGGCAGCTGCTGTCTCAGGCCACGGCAGCCCCAGTTTCGACACGGAACACTCCCGATTCGGAAGCCAGGCCAGGAACCAAAGCTCCTGGGAATTGGGCTGATTCTTTGCCACCCATGCCAGGAGCAGATCCAGCCAGCTGCGCTGTGGGGCTGCCAGGGCCATCCGGGTTGGTCAGCAAACACGCCCGGAGCCTCCGCTGTGTGCCAGGCATGGCTCCAAAGGCAGGCAAGCCTCAGGCTTGCCCTCAGAGCATCAGGAACTTCCTGTCCCTCTCTGGCCTCCGCTGCTCCTGCTAAGAGGGGCCAGCTTCAGGCCTTGTCTTTTTTTTTTTTTTTTTAATTTCTTTGACAGATCACAAACAGGGGAGTAGCAGGCAGAGGGAGAAGAAATACTCCCTGCTGAGCAAGAAGCCCGATGCGGGACTCGATCCCAGGGCCCTGGGATCGTAGCCTGAGCTGAAGGCAGACGCTTCACCAACTGAGCCACCCAGGTGGCTTTATTTGGTGTCCCCACCATGTCCTTGAAGTTCCCGCCCTCTAGATTGATGACCACCATGCCAATGGTCAGGGAGAAATCCAGACTCACAAGATGCAGGGACAGCTTAAGGCCACAGTCGTCTCTTCTTGCACCTGTCACTGAGCACTGCAGCTGGTCCAGGCCTCCAGGCCATGGGGCGTGGGCATGAGGACTGAGACCGGCCAAAGACACGGTGCCAGGGAGGGAGAGGGCTGCAGGCTGGAGCAAAACCCTCAGGCCCACGATACCTGGGCCTTGGACCCCAATCCATCCTATCCTCTCTGCTGATGCTCTTGGCTCAGTACTAGGCAGTGAGGAGCTTATGGGGAAAGGTCCTGAGGTCCAGCATGTCCAACAGAGAGGGTAGGAGGTGAGTGGGGGCTAATAGAGCCCGGGTATCACCTCCATGGGGACGTGCACGGTCCCTCACACACCCCTCAGCAAAAGGCCACCTAAAGCCCCCTAAGCTTGTGGCCCACCAGCCTCCCTCTCTAGAGCCTTCTTTGTCAGTAGTATTGCTGGTGTCTGGAGATGGGCTTCTCCTTTTTGCCCATCCTCCGTTCCACTGTGTGCATTCCAGACCTGCAGCTTTCTGAACGAGAGCTGGCAGCTGCTGGAGAGAAGACCCCAGACCCTGGCACCCTTTCCAAGTCATGGGTGACAATCTTACAGCCCCTTCGGGGACCACAGCCTTACCAAAGCCCTCCCTCTCCTTGCTTCCCCGGTACAGGGGGTGACTGCAGAACCCTTAAAGCTTCCTCCATGGGGAAGGGCGATGGTGAAGGAGGGGCTGGAGGAGGGGGGTCCTCTGCTCAGGGCAGAAGGCTAAGAAATGCTGCTCCTGGGTGTGCCTGAGCAACAGTCCCGGCCCCTGGCAGACACTGGGCATGACGCTCAGGCAAGGACACCAGAACAGGCAGGGGGCACATCACAGAGAAGTCCCATGACGCTGCTCGCAACAATGGTGGTGTCTGGGCAGGATCCCTCACTGCCAGGGGCTGTTGCGCAATTAGCAGAGCCATGAACAGGCAACCCCAGGAGGGAGGACATCAGGCTCCAGACCCATATCACAGCACAGCCCTGTGTGTATAAACTCAAAGCTATCCTAGCTGCACCCAGCTCGACCTACAGCCTTTCTCATTCCCCACACGTGCTGACAAAGGGGTGAGGGAGCCAAAAGGCCAGCCATCTGGCCCAAGAGGGCACTTTCAGCCTTCTCCCTGGGGGTGGTGTAGGATTTGGGTTAGCAGCCTGGGCAGGAGTTTGGTTCTTCCTTCCTTCCCCTAGCCTTGCCCTCCGGAAGGCAGCTGGAAGGCCAGCTGTTTGTGCTGAAGTTCCTGGCCAAAAGCCAGGGCCAGCTGGATGGACATCCCTGAGGAGTGTCCACAGGGGCAGGTGGGACCACCATTGGGCTGAAGGAAGAGGCTGTGGGCCCAGACAAGGCACAGCCAGCTCAGCTGTGTTCTTCTAGCAGTGCCTGGGCGGGTACTGAGGGACATGGGCTGTGATGGCCTCTGTGAGGGGACTGAGAAGTGCTCCCAACCCAAGGGATGGGGAGGTAAGGGTGGGGACCGGATGTGCAGGGTGGGGACTCCAGGCTCTTATGCCCAGTGGACCAGAGCACCACCAGTGAGACAACAGCTGCAGATGGGTGTGGTGAAAACTGCACACCTCGCCCTTCTCCGAGGCAGGGTAGGTTGGCCATGGGCCTGAGGCCTTGATCTCTGGCCCTCAGCAGTTGCTCCCAAACACAGGCCGGCCCCATCCTGTGGTAACTGAAGGGCAAGCCCGAGTTTCCCGCCAACCCAATAGCAGACAGCCAGCAGGACTGTCTACCCTCTACTACCCTACCTGGAAGTGATCCAGAGGGGCCTGCTTTCCAACTGCTGCACAGACCCTAGCCCCAATGCCCACCAGGCAAGAGGCAGTGCTTGCAAGGAGCCAGTTAGGGGGAGCCCTACCCAGGGAAGACCACTGTTGGGAGACCGCTGCAGAATGACTGAGGAAGTGAGTGGGAAAGAGTAAATTTCCGGTCCAGCCAGTGGGCTCAGAGCTTGTCTCCTTACACTCGGAGACATCGGTCAGGCAGCAGAGGCCCCAAGGGGTCTGGGGCGGCCTGGCAAGGGGCATGGGGCGGCCCTTGCCTCTCCCAGAACTACTCTCCTTCCTTCTGGCGGTGTGATGCAGACCAATTCACTTTTTGTGTACAGGCAGATCTCTGGTAGTAAGCCGGGTTTGAAGTGCTTGCCTCCCCAGTTTTCTTTTATACCACCTTAAATTTTGTAAATAGGATGTAACTTCCGTATGTTGTCTGGATCATCTAGTAGTCTACAAACTGACCAGTTAGGGATGAAACAGGGCTATTTTACCGACCCAATAACGTGGGCCCATAGGCCTACACTTACATTAAGTGTAACTGCCTAGCAGGGGAGAGGGGGAGTGAAAGGGGACACAGGACAAACAAGTGTGGAGGGAGAGCAATGGGGGTCACCCTCACAAGGATGGACCTGGCTTGTGATTAGCAATTTCACAAACACCTTGGCTCTTCGGCTACCTTCTGAAGGGCACAGGCTAAGGGCTTCTGGACAAGGGCAACCAATGGTTTGGTTCAGAATCTCCTGGTAACCAGTTAGGATGCTGGCACTTCCAGCCCTCAACTAAACTGGTCTGGCCGAAACCAAGTCCGCCGACAGTCAAGAATGCACTATTAATACACAGGTCCAACAGGCATCGCCTGGCACTGTCCTAAGCAAATTGTGACACGTATCACCTTTCAGAATGGGGGTCTGCCTGTCATCACTAAATGCACTCCCCCCCACCCCCAGTGGGAGTCAGTCATAAGGCAACCTTCCAGGAATTTCCCAAATGTGAAATAGATGTTATCAATTCAAATGAAGACCATTAACAAGATAAAATAGTCTCAACTTCAAAAACTTTATTTTTGTCTCATCCATCAAGGGCACAGGATACCTTCATCAGCTCCAGCTTTTGCTTTTCTCCTTACAGATTCTGTTCCATCACCTAAACCCAGGGTTATCCTGTGTGGGCAGCTTCCTAGAACCAAAAGATATTTTTGCCTTCTGGGTTAAGTATGCTCAAAGTCTGGAAGCACAAGCTGCACTATTTAAAGCAGCAGATTCCCAGCTGCCCAATAAAATCCGCAAACCTCTACACCAGGATGTAGGGAAGATGTGCTGGAGGAGAAGGTTCACGTTTCACCCCACTTGGGTTATCACAAATAGTAAACTCAACAAACTGACATCACCATAGCGGAGTCTTGTCTACTTGTTCTCAGACACTGCCAGGTACTTCACAGTACCTTCTACCGTCCAGGATCACAATGTCCTTCAGAAGCATAATGTTGAGATCATCAGAACTGGGAAGCCACTGTTCCAGAGCTAGTTATGATGAACCTTCTAGAAAACCGGTTCGTTACATACCGGACTCCACCTCTGATGCCTCCCGAAAGCTTATTAAGTTGCCAAGAATCAAGTCTATCCTAGTTTGCCTCTCTCCCTAAGTCCCTTGAAATTTAAAACCAAACAGTTTTTTAAAAAAAGGAGCTACTTTATTAGGACACAACTATCTATCGCTACCAGCTTCAACTACACAGAATGCTTGTTGTCTGATGACCAGTGGCTCTTGTGCCCATGTCTTGCTGACATCTAGATACTATGCATACAGTAGACCATCACTGGTCAAGAAAACTAGCTTTGTACTGAAAAAGCAGCTTAGACCAACAGAGTTCTGTACTTGTGGACTTGTGTTAAAATAACTTGTATAAAGAAATTCATAATTATTCTTGTGTATAAATGCTTCGTCTACTGAGCAAAAACAGGTATAAACTAAGCTCAAACTTCAGAATACAAAGAATCTAGATAACGGTTGTATTTAAGCTCTGTATATTCAATGTAGGTTTTTGACACTTAGTTGAATAAACAAAGTTTATTTGTAAATTTCGTCAACATACATAATTGACCTAAAGACTTCAAAAGGATAATTTTAAAAACCACTTGGAAGGCCATCTCTATAAAGTGATTTCCCCAGGACCATGTATCAGATGTAACCTAACTGGACACCATCTTAACTGGCAGAGGTTCAAGAAGCTGGAGTTGTGTGCCCCTCCCCCACAGCAAGTTTACTCTAAGGGTTATTATAATACAAACTCCACAAGGAAAAGAACTTCGGTATTGTTTCCTCTTGGTAGAGAAAAACTCAACCTAGTTATGAGACCAACCACAACACAAAGAAAAGCTGCACTAACTAGTTTAGAATATAACAGATGATGCTGGTGTGAATAACTTGTATTATAGTCTAGAGCCCTTATAAATAAAATCCCCCCATTAGTGTTGCATTAATCAGCTAGAGGGTTAGTTAACATGTGGTAGAATGAGGACTTATGCAAGGTATAATTTGCAAAGCATTTTACTATTATGAAAACAAGTGCAGTCTAGTTAGGAGAAAACCAACTGGACTTTAAATTACACACACCTTAATGACAAGACTCCCCACCACATGTGAATGTAAAACATTTAATTTAAAAATGTTGACACTACAATATATAAAATAGCTATTATAAATGCACATAGTGTATTCTATAGCTGCCAGGTTTACTTTTTTTTTTTCTTAAGGAAACTGTAAGTTACACTGTGGTTAAGACTTGTATCTTCACCCTTGAAAAAGCCCACATTCTATCACAGTGATGTATGGTCAGACTTAACAGCCCCAATTGTTAAACACTTGGATCAAGTCATAACCAGTTTTATTGCAAAAGGACCCTGTACACATTTATCAATTCTAGTACCTTAATAGCTACCCAACAAGTCATTAACATACAGAAACATGCATCATGAGAAGCAAGAAATATCACCCATCCCTTCTGCATATTAGCAACTTGTCACTCCTGAGCAACAGTGCTCACATCACTGAGGTCTGTGAACAGTCACTTTTCGCATTCATCCTGAGTGAAAGATGGAATGACTTAAGTACAAATGCAACATATTATAAACAATTTCTTACAAAAAAAGTCACAAATTAAACCAAAGTATTTTACAGAATTTACTACAAAACACCATAAAAACTGCCTTCACTTAAGCTCTCTCTCCCCGTATCCGGCGAGCCAACTGGATGTCTTTGGGCATGATGGTGACTCTCTTAGCGTGGATGGCACACAGATTAGTATCTTCAAATAAACCCACCAGGTACGCTTCACTGGCCTCCTGTTGAGGACAAGAGCCACACTATTAAACTCTCTTCGAGAAGCAGAAGCCACGCACGAGCCCTCCGACCCTACTACCGCCGTGCTCGCCTTACCTGAAGCGCGCCAATGGCGGCGCTCTGAAACCTCAGATCGGTTTTGAAATCCTGGGCGATTTCCCTCACCAACCTCTGGAAAGGCAGCTTCCGGATCAGAAGCTCGGTGGATTTCTGGTAACGACGGATCTCCCGAAGCGCTACGGTCCCGGGCCTGCAGCGAGCAGGGGAGTGTAAGCGGACACCCGGGACGGACAGCGACCGGGGCCAGCCCCAGGATGCGCTCCCGCACGGGCCAAGCGCCGCCCCGTCATTGTTTTCCTGCCGCCTCGCCTACCTGTAGCGATGAGGTTTTTTCACCCCACCGGTAGAAGGGGCGCTTTTCCGGGCGGCTTTAGTGGCCAGCTGTTTGCGGGGCGCTTTCCCACCCGTGGATTTACGGGCAGTCTGCTTGGTTCGGGCCATTTTCTTTTACCTAAGGAAGACAGCCGTGACTTCGGGGCCGCGGCGCTCGCCCCCCTGGGGTGGAGAGGGGGACGCGCTCGGCGCCCCTGCCCTCCCGCCTCTTCGCGGCGGCAGATGGCCCGGGGCCGCCGCCTCCTCCCCCTCCCCTAATGACTCAGGCTGCGAGGAGCTGCAGCAGCCTCCCCCGGGAGGGGGGGCGCGGGGAGGAGTCACTTCCCCTCCTCGACGGGCGGAGGCCCCGCTTGCCCGGAACCTGGCGTCGGGACCTCTGAATCACCACCGGGAAGGAGGCGGAGACGCGGTTCCGGAACGAAGCCCCAAGGGAAAACCTGCCGGGCCCACACCCGACGCCAGCGGCCCGAGCAGCCCGCACCAGCCAGCACTCCGCTCCCAACGGTTGCGGCCCGCGGCATCAACGGCCGACGGGACCTCGAACCACGAATAAACCCGCCAACGCTTACCCAATGCCGAAGTCTTAGACCGCTTCTTCGACCGCCGCGCCGCTCCTGCTGCCCAATGAAGAGCCGCAGTCGCCAAGCAAAGAAAAGAGGACCCTCCAACGAACGACCAAACCGCTCTGTGCTCCAAACCCCCCCTTTGCCTCCGGTTTTATACCCACGCTTCACGCTGCGTCTCTGCGTCATAGGGGCCTCATTTGCATACACCAACGACTTTTTCTATTGGCGGGAGCTTTCGCCGACGCGCTGACATCCCCGACACAAAGGCCGTGCTTCGGCCCTGCTCCCGGATTGGTGGGCATCTAGGCCGCTGATTGGCTGTTAAAGTGGCCTGATGATTGGATGAATGCAAAGAGGAATGGACGAATCAGAGGTTAGCACGAAGCGGCTCTTCTGATTGGATAAAATGAAGCTATGTTTGGATCCTTCCCTTGGTTCCAAAGCTCTACAATAGAAAGTCAATGCAAATGAATTGCATTGGTCTCTATCAGGACTTCAGGGTCGGGATGGGTAGGAAACTAACCAAATTCGCATCTCGCTAATAAAATGCAGGAGGAGTGGTTACTTCAAGGAATCTTGTAAATATTTTCCAATGTAAAATAAAATGTGTTCCCTGTGATTATTTACTTTAACATTTTGATAGTGATGTACACAGTGTAAAACAGAATTAGAATTCAGCAAATCATATTATACCACCAAGTATTTTATATACCACGCATATACATTTTAACCAAAAAACAATTCTTTCGTTTGGTGGTGTAGGTAGGGGTAAATAGTAGGCACAAAAAAATATGTCAATATATGATTTTATAAGCGCTGTTTTGTATGTTCTTAGGCTATCACAAAATACTTCGTGATTTCAATAGCTTAAAGAAGGAACCTACTAAGCAACATATTTTTTAATTATGTAATTCAACTGAATGAAATGACTACAGCCAAAATGGAAATAGTCCTAGGACAGCATTTGCATGTCCATGAAGAATAAACGAAAGAAAACTAAATTAAATATGTGCACTTGTATTTAATGGTATATTCTCATAGGTATTACTTCTAAGAAACACGACAAATGTATAAAATTGGTAATCCCTACCTTTGCCTAAGTAAACGTCTTTGATGGATTGTAATGTTAGTTCTCCTGATGATACAGGTATATAAAATACGAAAGCAGGGTAAAGTTTAAGACCAAACAAAACTCAGAAAATTGAAATAGAGCTTTGTGCATTTTATTCCATAGCTCCTACTCTGGGTTTACTCATTTTTTTCCCACTGAATATTTTAAATGATCAAAACAAAAAAGTAGCAAAACTATGTACACATAGATTTCAACTCAAATAATTATTATACATAAATACAAATACCTCAAAAATTTACTTGTGACATCGAGGTCTGCTCTCAGTATCAATAGTGAGGGGAAAACGGCACAATATGAAAAAGCTGCTATGGTAAAAATGTCTTTGACTTAATCTTTGGTATCAAATTCCTCTCATTCCAGCCCTCTCAATCTTAACAGGCACAATTTGTATTTAATTATCACATACCTAAACTTTTACGTGATAATTTGGTCAACTTTGATTTCTGCCTTCTGCCCAAAGTTTTCAGTAGGGGAGAAATTAAGTTTTCTGTTTCATTCATGCGATGCTGAGAAACCAAGATGGAGGTACTTGCCCTGTCCTCAGAACCTGAGTAAAGCTAAGAATCAGGGCACTGGTTAGATCCCACACAAAAGGCTCTCAAATGTTCTGGGATGTAGCCAGAAAAATACCCTGTTAATATTTTTTTTGACTGCCCAAATAGCCTGGAGAAGGAATGGGTTCCTAAGTTAACAACTCCTTTGTGTTCCAAGGATTTTCTAAAAGATCCAGAATCCTGTCTGTCCCAAGCCTCCAGAGGACAGACACTCCAGTTTTTTCTTTTTGCAGTTTGGCTAATTACTAGAGGAGAACTCATTGCTCCAGCAGAAACTAGGTATAGATTTACATTTATCCACTTAAAGGACGATTAGTGCTAATAGTTTGTCCTTCTTACTCGGCAGTCAGGCAGGTTTTTCTTTTTCCTAAATTGGGAAAGGAGAAGAAAAGCAACACAGGAAATGGGAAAGAACTAAAAATGTTTATACAATCAAAACAATGTAGAATGTTATATAGTCTACTGTCCTAGTTCCTTTTCTGCCATGGGCTTGCTGAGTAACTCTGTGCAAGTTAGTTCTCTGAGTTTCGGTTTCCTCTTTTGTAAATTAAACAGTTTGGATGATATCATCTCCCAATTTTACCAGTACACACTCATTCTGAAGCTTACGGTATAGGCTTATTTAAAGCCTAGTGCTATGGACTATATTTCTTCATTCAAATCACACTCAGGTATTTTGGGAATAACATATAAACCAATTACTTGGATTTAATAACAGGGTTAAAGCAATAAACTACAACTTTTATTTGTCCTTTTGGAATTTTTCATCTTCACACGCCCCTAGTGGCTAAACAATTGATTTGGCCTGTTTGGGAAATACCAGTTTCTCAACTTTGTAGGCTGACAATTTGGCTTCTGATGTGAAGTTACTCGGAACTAAATAAAGTAAGAGTCATTCTTAAACATTAACAATTTTCCATTCACCCCACCTTCCCTCACCCCTAAGGTTATTGGGAACGTTTCTCTTTAATGTGACAATCATTAGTTAACCTATCTAATCAAATATAAATCAGTCTTAAAAAACAATGGATTTAAATAGATTCATTATAAAAACAAAGTTAAATGACAAATGTTGTATCTATGAAGAACTTTGTAAAGGGGGAATTGACTGGACAAAAGCCACAGAGTGAAGAACGTCGCCCGATTTGTGGGAAGCGGGGTCGGAAAACACAGAAAAGCTGACGTCCAGCGCAGGAAACTGCAGTGGATTATAAATTGCACCCCCTACTCAAACCCAGGCTCTGCCTCTGGACACTACGCGACGCCTCTCAGCACCCCTGCAACTTGCCAGTGTACCTGAGACTATTCTAGACGGAGATTAAATCGTCCTTGGCCCCTAATGTACTGGAAACAAGTTGGTCAGGCCAGGTGTCGAGTTGGGAAGGGACCCAAGACGTGGAGTTCCAGGTTTCAGGGTTGGTAAAGGTTTACAGAGCGCCTCAGCAAAGACGCGGGAACAGAGTTTTGGGTCACGTAGCTCTACTTAGCAAAGATCTCTCAAGCTGACTTCTAGTAGGCAGACTTTCCTTCATGCCTCCCCAGTTAGCCTGGCCGCAGGAATGAAGAGGATGTTGGCGGACTGCAGGTCCGCAGCACAAAGGCCCAGAGCTACGAACGGACAACACAGACTTTGAAGCACTGCCGGGGCCAGCATCAGCACTGAACCGAAGCTCTACTGTCTGGTGGCGAGATAAATATTACACTGTTGGTGGTGAAATTACACTTGGACTGTTTCACAGAAGTCGTTAGGGCCTCTAGCTCTGGGCCCTTTCTACTCCAGAGGCTCCAGTTTCAAGGAACGCTCCCCTACAAAACTGGAAATGCACTGGTAAGAAAGAGAAACGCGGCGGGACTGCAATCCCCACAAGCCGTGGCGGGCCCTCAGCATCCGGGACACCGTCTGCAAGGATCCCTGGGTATTGTGGTCCATTCCTTTGGCAGCAACCCTCTGCCGACGGTAAAATTCCAGCCGAACCGAGGACCACAACTCCCAGCAACCCTTGCTGCCGTGCGGGGGGTCTTCACGTTCTCGTGGCGCGGCGCAGGCGCACTGGGTCCTCGGCGCGGACCGCGCAGACTGAATAATAAAAGGGGAGCGGCGAAGAGGCAGGAAGACAGGACCATGTCGAAGGGCCCCGGGCCCGGCGGCTCCGCAGCTTCCTCGGCGCCCCCGGCCGCTACCGCTCAGGTGCTGCAGGCACAGCCCGAGAAACCGCAGCACTACACGTACGTAGAGCCCCCCCCCCGCCGCGCGCGCACGCCTGACGTCAGCGGCCAGCGTGAGTCACGCGCGCAGGGAGAGCGCGAGGCGGCCTCTCCCTCCCCCCCTTCCTCCTCCGGCCCGGCCCAGACCGGTTCCAACCTGCTGGGGCCGGTCCCAACTGCCTCCAACTGCCACTAACTCCTGGTCGGGCCGTGGGGCGGGAAAGCCGGCCCCGCCGCTGAGTGGGGAAGGCGGGAGTGCGGGGTGCGGAGAGCGCACATCTCAGGCCAGGCCTGTGAGGCCTAACTGTTCTCAGACCGTAAAACCACAGTATCAGGCCCTTGCGGGGCGATAAGAAGCCCAGCACAGAACCAGGAGAGTGCCTCGCGGGCCAGCCCCAGAGCCGCTACGAATGACGGTTGGCGCGAGGTTCTGTCAGGCGCCCCGCGTTCCGTGCCCTGGAGGCCTTTTGTGTCTCTGAAGCCCGTATGTTGTCTGTGGAGGCCCCTCTTGCATGGAACTCGCTGGGACGGCTGACCCGGCCTGAGTCGGGACCTCGAGGGCGATGGGGTCCGAGCGTGTCTTCAGGCCCAAGCGAAGTACGCTAGCAGAGGGCGCTCCGACGCTCACACCGCAGGAGTCCAGTAGATGGAAAACCCCCTCCCTGGGAATCTGAGTGTGTCTGAGTGTAGGTCCCTGCCTCTTCCATGTGTCCTTTCCAGCACGTTAGGGAACCACCTACTGCTAGGTTCCTCGGAGAAAGAAAGCCTGCAGAGGCGGGCCCTCCTGTTCAGCAAAATGTTGGTTTCCATTTTAACACCCCCCCGCGAATGCTCTTAGAGCGCCTCCCATCCGCTCGGGGCTCCCATTGCTGTGCTTATTTAGAAGGACCCCCAGGTGGACCTGAGGCTTGCAACCCTTAAGAGCCACCCAGTAATGCCGCCTGGTGAGCCGAGACTAGGAAGCCTCTATTGGAGTAGAAGGAACCAAAACTAGGCAGGAGGAGCTCCTGTTTGTCGATCACTGAAGTAAGCCCCATTGGGAAACTGTTCTGGGATTGGGGGACATGGATTTTAGGAAGCGTATTGGTTTCTTTGTGAGATTCCCTGCTATTGGTTGAAATAAGTTGAAGCTTTTTCTTGGCTGCAGTCTGACTCGTGTTAACTATTACTTTTCTATTGTGGCCATTGCTTTGCGGGTCCTTTCTCACTAGAGTTCTTTCTGCCATTCTTCCATCGGTTTTGGTGAAATGATCTTATCTTAGAATACTGATCAGTTGAATGGTGTGGTCAAGCAGCAGTATGGTTTTGGTTTGAAAATCTGCAAACTTCCCATAATTGGAACTTCTTTATAATATGGTTGCTCGGATCATATTTTTCAGTAAAATACATATAGTACTTGGGTAATGTTTCGGCCACCTCCGTATGTTGTGTTGTCATTGAGTATATTGTGTAATCTGTATTAGAAGGGTTTTCTTACCATTTTGAATTGACAGATGAAACAAGTCAACATCTGTGTAAATGTTTATGTCTGAGGTTTTGTCCTGTTGATGCTTATTTAAAATCTGTCTTTCCATTGCTTGTGAGGTAAGTGCAGAGTAATCAGTCTTAGCTCTTGAGGTGGCTTAGTAATCAACAGAAGTAAATGAAATGAACGCCCAAGCTTGATTGGGAGATTGGATGTTGTAGGTGTTCCATCTTTTTATTTCCTGTTAACTGTTCATTTGCGTAATTGTTTATGTTTTTACCTCCAAAAATCAGAGGTAGACATGCGTTGTCTTCCTTGGTAGATTTATGGGCATTCAGAAGCTGTGACGATTTGGAAAACTTCATTCCCTTTTCATCCCAGGTCTTAGGAGCGCAGGGAGTTTGAGGATACAGACGATGCACCTGTACACTTATTGGCACTTTTTTTTTTTTTTAATAAGGTGAACCCATTTGTTACCCTTGGAGGTTAGACCACAGGAATATTTTTATTTCAATATTTACTTTAAAATTTTGAGCTGGCCAGCATATTTTAAATTCTCACTTGCAGCATGAATTTCCAGAATTTGTACTAGTCTGAATATGGTCTTATATAGTCCATAGATCCCTCTGTGGAATACAGATATAAACCGTTTGTTTTTGTTTTTTGTTTTGTTTTTGTATATCTGTATTTTTTTACCGGTTATTTTAATTTATTTTTTGCTTTTTAAAACTTGTACATAAATTGCACTAACTTTGTGTGTTTTTTATGCCTGCTGTTTTTTGAGATTATGTGATATGCAATAATCCAGAAGAAATCTGTTAAAATTGAGTGCCCCTCGGGACACCTGGCTGACTCAATCAGAGCATGTGACTCTTGATCTTGAGGTTATAATTTCGAGCCCCACATAGGGTGTAGAGATTACTTAAAAATAAATAAACTTTTAAAAAAGTTTTAAAACCGAGTGCCACTCATCATAATAGCAGACAGTCTTGGCAAACTTGGTTGAATCCACCAAAAACAAATAGTGCCTTTCCATAGGCTTGCCTTCTTGCCCCACAAATAAAGTCCTAGAATTTGAGCTCTTTTTCCGAAACCAAGAGAATTATTCATAACATAGTTTGAATGATAATTTTGTTGGTTTTTTCCCCCTAAACTCATGAATAATCTTGCTTTAAGAAAAACTTGGAAATAATCCTTTTAGCAAATTGGTATAGTAAGCACTTGTGCTAGACCTGAGGAATCCAACCCTTTAGAAAATGGCAATATTAGAATTTCCTCTTACTCAGCTCCAAGTATTTGATTAGCATGCAGTAAAATGATAATGTGCATGTATTAGTCCTCTTCCAATACAAGAACCACCTGACATCTTGCTAGGTAATTTGTCCTTTTATTCGACAAAGACTGAATTTAATCCACCTGTTTGCAGAACAAGTCCAGCTTGTATATTAGAAGAGTTTTATAAAAACAGATTTAAGAATGGGAAATTTTGGAGTAATTACGTTACAAAATGTATCTACGAATTTAGCTAACTTTGGATTTTTTACTGTATAACAATTATATTTATTAAAAGTATATAGTTGAAAGGTCACCAGAAAAAACCTGCCTTCCAAAATATCCAGGTTTCTGCCTCATTATTTTGACCCTATAAGAAGATGTAAGCCTTAAAGACATTAGATCATTTTTGGATTCCTTTACTTGCAGTTGATTCTCAGACTTCTTAATGCCCTTGGGATAAAGGAAAATGATATTCTAGTTCAGTGAAGGTTTTTTGGAGTTTTTCTGGCCACTGGGTGATTTTTTATAGGTAGAGGATAAATGCTTTATAGCCTCATCTATCCAAGGGTCTTTTTTTTTTTTTTTTTTAAACTTAGTACTGTTCCCTGGGTGTCTTTAAACAGGGATAGTGTAGCACTACTTCCATAGATAACTGTTTTGAGGCAAATCTGTTAATTTATGCATTGTATAAATGTCATGAACTTTATTTGATTTCATCTGATTGTGTTTTGGGAAATCCAGGAAATGAAAATGTATTTAAATCATTATTGCAAATTGCAATAAAATTGTAAATACATTACTAGAGTACAACTTGTTGCACAACAGAAGTCACTGGAAGTGTTGCTAGGCAACCTCAGAAAGCATGAGTTAAATTACCAATAAATATTTCTGGATCTTGTTTACTTGTTTATCAAGTAGAATTAATTTCTTACAGGACAAAAATTAAGAGCTCGTTTTGGTCTTCACTCAAGCCCACAAAATCCCCACTAATAATGAAGTGCCCATGCTAAGGGTAGAGTCAAGTGTAGCACCTAGTTGATATTTGCTATGAAAGTAATGATTAAAATGAAGATTTGCTTAATGGTTAAGTTTTTTTGTTTTAATCCAGCTATGTTAGATACTAAAGAAGGCTTCCCCACAATCCATTTGCATCTGCTTTGACTGGTGGTTTCTATCAACCTACAAAGACTGACTTATTGGTGAGGGCAGCTGGACAACTCTGAGAGCAACTTAGAGAAATCCATCTTGGGCACACTCTATAAAGGAGCTCCTTCTCTGGAAATAGCACCCCAGATAAGTGCACAAAAGCAAGACACCCTCGTGGACCTACTTCCTCCCGCTTTCAACACCCTGATGCCTGAAGGTGAGGTCTCCTTCCTGTGTGTCTTAGAAGCCATGAGCTCACTTAGGTAATGAGAGCCCTGCAGCAGCCGAGCACCACACATCTGCAGGCTTTCCTAACAGACCTTTGCCTAAAGGTTGTTTTTCTCATTAGGAGAGGCTCTAGGTCATAAGAATGGTAAAAGTAAGGTTGCATTTAAAGCTACATTACTTTAAATACTGGACTGGTATAGGGATTATTTTCCCGTACGGGGCAGTATTTACTTAATGATTAAGTTTTTCATTTTGTTGTTTTTTTTTTTAATCCAGCTATGCTTGATACTAAAGGAGGTTTTCCCACATTTGCATCTTCTATATTTTGAAATTGCAACTATGGACAGTTATGGCTAATCCTAGTAGATTGTCTTCCCTTCTTTTAACATCTTGGATGAATTTGGGGCACACTAATGTGTTAAGTGAAGATGGATGTTGAATGTAAGTTTCTCTGCCATTCTTAGCCAATATATAAAAATTATGTTAGTGTAATTGCTAAAAATGCCAAGAATTTGGGTTCAGTATCCTTCTGGACAATGTAGCTTTCTTGTTTTCTTACCATATAGATACTGTGTAGATTCACACCAGCCAGCCATCTTAAAATACCTGCATGGGCCACAGAGATATCTGCGGAGAAAGTATGGGTAAAATCAGTGCATATGACGATAGGTATGGGGTTTATTTTTGGGGTGATGGAAATGTTCTGGAATTAGATAGTGGCAGCAATTCTACAACGTGGCGCATATATTAAGAACCACTGAGATGTACACTTTAAAATGGTGAAATTTTTTTGTTGTATAAATTACATCTCAATTATTTTTTTAAAAAGCATTTAAAAAAAAAAATCAGTGTTTAAGAGTCTGTCAGGCTCATACGGCCTATCAGGGCTTGGCAGCATCGTTTGGTATGGGAAAGCCTACAGTTTGTGAAAAGCTCCTTGGTGCCCCTTTTCCAGCCTTCTCAATGGCTTAGTCCCTGTGTATCTATTCTAGGTGAACGCCCCCATGTTCTAGGTCTGTGGAGATGCTTTTGAGATAAGAAGTGAATACTCAGCAAGTTTGAGACTCCTAGTTGTTGGTAGTTGTACTTCAAATTGTCTCTGAATTGACAGCCATTGTAAGGAACAAGCACATTTTCCCCAGTGCCTTTGTAAAAATGAATTGAGCTTCCTAGGGCGGGTGGGAGATAGAAAGTTGCTGTTCTTGCTAAAATGTAATGAATTCCATTCTCAGGTATTTTATGGTTATTTTAATGTTCACATTGACATTTCTTTAAGGACAGGACACTTGTTTTAGGCATTTTAAATTATATCAATGGCTATAATATTTTAGTTCGAATAATCACAGATTTTTTATAATTTCTCTATACAATCCCTCAACTTTCACCCCTTTTTTCTTTACCAGTTTGTAGAATTTGACAGCAGTATCAAGAGCTGATGAGGAAGAGAAGATGGAAAGGAGTCTAGCGACTTAAAAATCTCATAGCGTTCTCTGTGAGGTGACCTTTTTCCTATTGGGGGCTCAACTTATTTAGGAGATAAAGAAGATACTCAGGCCTGTGGTAGTGTCATCATGTCATATCTGAGCTTATTGAAATGTTTCATCCCTTATTTATATCACAGTTTACTTTTTGTGTTCCTAAGTCGACTCATTTGTTTCCTAATAGTATTTGAAACACCACGTGGCCACCGTAAGTCCTAATAAATTGACTTCTAATGAGGAGGGGAAAGGCCCATGTGCCCACCTTCCTGTAAAATTTTGTCATTGTCACAAAACTACCCCCATTGAGGAGATGTAGTTATGCTCAGGAAAGAAAAGGTTGAGAAAAACTTTTGGCCTGGTGTTTTATGACTTAAAATTTCAAATAGTAGTTTTTATATGTAACTTTCTATTAATACTGGTAAGAACGTTACTATGTTTTTTTGATATAACTTTTATGGCTTAGGGGTGCCAAGTATTTGGTAGCCCACCACATTAGGACTTGTGTAAATCAGTCTGTCCAAGTATAACATAAATTAGAAGCCCGTACTTGTATTTTCGTATTTTAAAAAAACCCCAAACTTATATTTTGTAATTGAACTAAGAGTACTTTATAATGAATATATAAAATGAACATTAAATTTCCAGTAGAGCATGTTAAAGTTAACATTTCTGTTTTTTTATTTTTAGTAACTTAATTTTGTGATTATTGTAATTATGGCCTGTTAAAAACTCCCTGACATATTTTGAACAGCTTCTAGAGAGTCACTTATGCTTATCTACTATTACTCTTTTTTTCTTTTTAGCTCAGTTAAGAAAAGCATAGTTAACAGTGCAGTGTTTTAAGAGTACTAACTCCAGGGTCAGACTGATTGGGTTTGAAGCCCAGCTCTGTCACTTACTAGCTGTGGGACCTTAGGCAAGTGACTTTCCTCTTTGTATGTCAGTTTCCTGAGGATACCAATGGTCCTACCCCATGGAGTTGTTACGAGGTCTAAGTGAGTTAATATATGTAAAGTGCTTAAAATAGCACATGGCATTTAGCACAGTGTACCATTCTTATCAATATTTGAACAAGGCCCAAGTTACTGCTTTCAGTTTCGTTGCTACCTCCTTCAACAGCCAAATGCTGCTTTAGCTACATCTACCCTGAATCGGATTCATCAGTTCCTAGGGCACATGTGGGTCATTGTCATCTGCAGAGAGCATATTCCTCTTCTCCATATCCATTCAAATTTTACTTCAGTTGCCATTCTTCCAGGAGCCTCTGTCAGGCTACCGGCATCTTACATGATGGATTTGTGTTATGAAGTAAACAGATCTCCTCTTACCGGGTCAAAGACTGTTTTACAGAAAACAGTGTACAAAATAACACATCAGTTCAAATGTATATACTCGAACATTAATCAAATTGGGTTTTTTTCAGGCCAGGAAAACTGAATCAAGTCAAGGTGTTAATTTAGGGAAGGATGAACCAGGGTTTTCAGTACTCCTCACATACATTCTCCACAATCAGTGATGTGAGTGAACCTTCTATGAATTTTCTCTCTTCAGTTTACCAGTTCCAGAATTTTTAGGTCAAGCGTGCAGTCCTGGAAAGAAGGAAGCAGGGACATGTAGGACTAGCTGCCAGCATTGTATCATTCATGGCTCTTGTTAGTTCTCCGGGCCAGGATGGCTCACAGGTGTCAGATCTTTCCCAGTGAAGAGTGGGCTGCAATCATTTACCTATGAGTGGATCCCCCACCCGAAAGCGTTTGCTTTCATAAGTGCCTATAGTACTTATAACTGCGGGTTCCTGTGTATGTTTCTGTGTATTAGGATAATTCTGTTTTATCCAGAAGGTTCCCACTGGCTCTAAGGCCCTATTATGTGGCTCTGGCTAAAAGTAAGTTACAGAATCAAGGCCTACCTTAAATGTTCAGACCCACTCAGAAATTCATTAGAAGCTTACTTTATTTGCCTGAATAATACTATCGAGCTTGCTTTTCTGCCAGAGACAGTGTTTAAACCATTGAAATTTGGAAACCAAATCTCTATAGCCTTATAGTGCTTTTTTGGAATTGTCC
The DNA here is from genome assembly GCF_017311325.1 of Ursus maritimus. Lineage (NCBI taxonomy): Eukaryota > Metazoa > Chordata > Mammalia > Carnivora > Ursidae > Ursus > Ursus maritimus. The sequence goes on along the minus strand of NW_024424897.1, from coordinate 5,764,308 downwards.
AAATATTTACCGACCAAATTTTAGCTTAGTCTTGTTTTTTATAAGCCATTTGCTGTAAATAAAATTTACAAAGGAGAGGGGGTGCTTGAGTGGCTCGGTTGGTTGAGCATCTGACTCTTGGTTTCGGCTAAGGTCATGATTTCAGGGTCATGAGATCAAGCCCTGGCTGCATCGGGCTCTGCGCTCAGTGCAGAGTCAGCTTGAGAGTCTCTCTCTCCCTCTCCCTCTTTTTTTTTCTCTCAAATAAATAAAATCTTAAAAGCCATTTGCTGGCAACTCCCACTGATGTGGTTATTGTTACATAGTATATGGTTTCTGGGTTACCTTTGGTGTCAAAACAGCATGTGTATGTATATCTTTATAAACAACATAGAGGGGCGCCTGGGTGGCGTAGGTAGTCGTTAAGCATCTGCCTTCGGCCCAGGGCGCGATCCCGGCATGATGGGATCGAGCCCCACATTAGGCTCCTCCGCTGTGAGCCTGCTTCTTCCTCTCCCACTCCCCCTGCTTGTGTTCCCTCTCTCACTGGCTGTCTCTATCTCTGTCAAATAAATAAAATCTTTAAAATATATGTATATAAACAATATAGAACTAATAATTTAAGCTCTTCAAAAATTGGGAAAGATTTTCAGCAAATTGTAATAAATATATTTATATATATGATTGTGTATGTGTGTGTATTTGGATAAGTAATTTAGAATTCTTAATCTATTGTTTATCAGCTCTTATAATATCTTCCTTGGACTTAAAAAGTCTTTTATTCTTAAACTTAAAAATGAAGAATTTTGATAAGCCATGATCTGGGATTTCTGCAACTAAATTTTTTTTTAGGAGTTATGTATGGGTAGGTTAATATGAATATGCAAAGCAGATTACAGATAAGTATCATTTGAGTCTTTGCATATTATAGTGTGATGTTTGACAGTGACTCAGGAAGTTTTTTGTTTTGTTTGTTTGCTTCCTCTTTGTTAGTTGCAGAATCCTATCAAGTTCTGGTTAGATTTCAATGTTGAACAGCAGGGGTGCCTGGCTGGCTCAGTTGGTATAGCATGTGACTCTTGATCTCAGAGTCCTGAGTTTAAACCCCACATTGGTTATAGAGGTTACTTAAAAAAAAAAAAAAAAAAAATTGAAGAACAAGACCATTTTTTGCATTTTCAGATTCTGTTTCCATGGTAAAACTTGTACATTGCTTGAAAAAGATGAAATATAGTTTTTATGAGACTGGCTGTAATAAAGAGTATTTGTGGCTTATTAGAGATGCGGGCACATCACATTTCCCATGTGAGCCTTGTGAACAGTGATTTGACTGGCCAGGAGAACAGCAGAGCTCCCCAGGAGCAGGTGCTTCTTCATGGTCCTCCAAGGTCATGACCTCCAGGTTGGGGGGTAAGGGGGTATCTGGGGTTTTTTCCGTTGGCTCAGTCTCTTGCCTGTTGTCCCCTTTTTGTTGGGCTCACAGGTTGCTGTTCATTGTGTGTATTGGGATTCATCAGGTCTTCAAGAAGTCTGGTGTTGCAGCACCATCTCCTGTTGCTTCTCCAGAGGCGGTCACTGTGTTGCTTATTTGCCTTTTTACTCAAATCTAACCATTCTGCATATGTGTCCAAATCAGGTTCTACAAATCACAAACTAGATGACAGTCTACTAGTTATTTACTTTACAAAAGTATTTACCACAGTTCACTTTTAACTTAAAGGAACTCTTCTGGCTTATTAGCAACATCTTTCATTTAATTTTGGATCAGGATAGATTCCCTGTCAAGTTGTCCTTAATATTGTGGATTTCTTTCCCAACAGAAAGGTTTTTTTTTAATTCTAAAAGTTACTAATCACAATTCAATAAAGAAAAGTTAAGATAACCTCTAAAATCAGTAATACTGGATGTATTTTCTCTTCTAGCCCCCCCCCCCCCACCG
>NW_024424897.1:5735370-5762366 GCF_017311325.1 Ursus maritimus | reverse complement strand
AGTCTGGTGACATACTTCCATAATTTTTCTTGATAAATCTTAGGTTTGTACCCAGTTTTTCCAAATAGTCATAATACCACTTAGTTTTTGGAGGAAACAGAAAAAGGAATTTAATATCTCTCTAGCGATCTCCACACATTCCCAGGAATTACAGAGCAAGCATGGTTGCGTTTCTAGTCTGCATGTGAATCTGATCTCAAAATTAGCATTCAGGTTGAGGAACAAGGCTGTGCAGACATTGTGGGGAAGGTGGCTAGAGAAGTTACTGGTTTATTAATTGCCGGGAGAAGCACATAAATCAGAGATTGGAATTGCTTCTGTTTTGCTGGGTTAGTGTATAGCTGCTGTGGACCAAGCTTTTACAACTTGTGAAGCTCTATGCCTTTGCTTTTTCTTGTACGAACCTATATCGAATACCTGCTATGAGCCAGCTCTTGGAGAAGTACAGAAATGATAGACATGGCTACATACAAAGCAGTCGAAATCAACTGTTGTAGGGGCTCTCTGGGCTGTGTTCATACCTTGTAGTGGAAACATGGAAGGAGGGTGATTAACTCCAGTGGGCTGTGTCAGGGAACCCTCATGTGGAGAAGCCAAAAGGGTGATCCAGACACCGGGAGCAATATGATCAAAAGTGTAGAGATGTGAAGGGAGGGTTGTGGTGTGTTGGGGAATACCAACTCTTCAGAGCAGAGGTCGGCACACTACAGCTTATAATGCCAAATGCAGCTTGCCACCTGCCTTTGTATGGCCTGTGATCTGAGAATGGCTTTTGCATTTTTAATGGTTGAAAAAGAATCGATATTTCATGACACATGAAAATTATATGAAATTAACATTTCAGGATCCATAAATAAAGCTTTAATGGACCCCCCCCATTGGTTTACCTATTGTCCAGCTGTTTTTGCACTATAACTGCAGGATTCCGTAGTTGTGAGAGACTGTACGTGGCACTCTCCTCGCTTAGTATTGCTGTTCAGTGTACTACAGACAGCAAGGACACCGTTACAACTTGCCAGTGTCTCCAGTGCTGTGTGTATTAGCACACCACAACGTTTCGTTTATTCCTTATTACCAGTGCCTGCCAGTCCTGTTAGAGCAGGCGAGGAAGAGAAGAATGGGCTTGGAGTGTCATGTTTTTAGGGTACGGTGGAGTGTGAATTCTTTTGTTACCAAATTAGGTGGCAGAGCCGTCTTTAGTAAGAGCTGTGCTGTGAAAGGACCCATCAACATTACTAGACTAGAGAGTTGTCACGGTAGTCCTAGTGTGTAGGAAGGAAATGGTCGGAAAAATTAGATAAATGGCCTGTTTCATTACAGCAGGATTTCTTCACAAAAAGGAAAATGAGGCTATGACTGGAGTAAGTTTCTCGAGTGGCTCATTGATTAGCTGAGCAAGGAAAGCCATTTACTGATACTGATGATACTGAGTGAATTACATTGTGTGTGATTGCAGCAGCTGAAGAAATGCGTCGTGAGCAAACAGACTTGTTTAAAAGTGTTAGCCTTTTGTCAAGAACAACTTCTCAAAATGTGCAAGTCCTTGGGAGGAATAGCAGTAGTGAAATTACCAGGCCAATGATTTCATGTGGTTTTCCTCGGGCTCTTGATGAGTCAACAGATGCCACTGTTACTGTTTAGTTGGTTTCTTCATGGAGTCAGTGCCTCATTTGAAGTGACTGAAGAATTAGCATCAATGAACAGTCTACTTAAAACAATGACAGCTGAGAATATTTTCAAAAGGGTTAAGGAAAAACTCAGTACAATCTGAAATATGACCTGCTAATATCTGTTACAGCTGATGGTAAGAATGTGTGTGTGTAGCAGAAAAAGATTTAATTGTACAAATTTACAAAGCTTATGAAATTTAAGGTGTGTAAAGCCTGTGGTTATTGATTACATTATTCATCAGCAGGTACTTTGCAGAAAAATATTGAATCCATCATGTTAATTGAACTGCTGGAATCAGCAATGAACTTTACTACCTCTTGTGGACTTCACCATGATAATCAATTTCATGAATTTTTGTAGAGAAGCGGAATATTCTGGCATGCCCTACTACACAGTAGTTTGATGGTTTAGCAGTGGTAAAGCTTTCTTGTAATTTTCTGAGTTCAGGGCTGATGTTGAAATTTTTCTGAATGAGAAGAATCATTCTCAACCACTGTTCTTGAACGCTGAATAGCTATGGAAATTGGCTTTTGCTGCAGACTTGATAAGGTTTCTTAATGACTTCAGCCTAAAATTACAAGGCAAACAGCTTCTTTGCAAACCTTAAATTGTAGTAAAGTTATTTCAACCACTAATGTTTGAATCGTAAGTCATGTCAAGCTACTTTATACACTTCCTGCGTACTGTCAAAAGTTAAAGGCCAGATTTCCATTCCTATACAAAGTTACTGTGGATATGATTTCTAAACACAAACTATAGTTCTAGCAGTGGTTTTGCTGCTTGGTGTGAATGCAAAAGAAATTTCCTTATTTCGGAATCCATTTACCTGGGCCAGTAAGGAGTTTACATCAAAGCTTCAATTGGAAGCAATTAAAAGGCAACTATCAAGACTCTAATAGAATTCTATAGATGTCTTCTAAGAGAAGAATGTGCTCAATTAAAATCATGCTTGTGGAATGTTAACAGCATTTGGCAGTGCCTGTCTATGTGAAAAGACATTTTCAAAGATGAAATCTGTAAAATCTTATAGAATCTGCATTAACAGATGAGCATTTGTAATCAGTTTGATGAAAGGGACCTTAACTTTACAAATGTTATCCCATCCCCCCAAATCTGACCTTATTGGTAGAACCTCTACAAAAATTGTAGCCAATTACTAGATTTTGAATTTCATCAATAAAAATATAAGTTTGTTTCCTCTTGTTCTGTAAGTACATATTATCCTCAGTTTGGACTCTTGGCCCGCAAAGCCTAAAATACTCACTAACTGGTCCTTTACAGGAAAAGTTTACTAACCCTGCTCTAGAGTCTGGTTGGTTGTTGGGGAGGGAGCAGGTCAGTGGCAGCAGGGCAGGTAGAGTCAGAGTGAGGCCTTGCGACACACTATTCCGTGGGGGACTAGATATGGATTAGAACACCAGCTCCTTTCTCCCCATTGCCTCTAAACTTACATAGTTTTTCTGTTACCTCTGATACTTTTCTGTTTATTCAGTTTGTTTAAATTCTCTTCACACTTCTCCCCAGAAGAGAGTGAAACACCCAAACTGATAAATCTATTACGTGAGACAACTTGGAATAGGATTTAAAGTTTAGCTGGAAATTGAACTGGTAGCAGTTTAGCACTGGATTTAACACCTCCTTCGGGGTGATGTGACTTAGTGAATTTATTGTTAATCCCTTATGTGCTATCACTGTTAGTGGGGCAAGTGATTGAATTTAGATTTCCAATAGCCTGCTTTTTGCTGTTACTTAGAGATTTGGAAAATAAAGATCCAATAAATGTTGAAAATATTTGATTTTTTTAAAATGTGGTTGCATATATTTGATTTTGAAAGTTTTTAGGGAAAAGTACTAATAGTTGTGTAAAGCGGTTTAGCAATATGATAGGTACATTATGATTATATATGTGTAAAAATACCAAGAGAAAATTTACCAAAAGGCTAACATTAGTGATGGGATTAAAGGCGATTTTGCCCTTTTGTCCATTTTCCAAAATATTTGTAAGTGGGTGTGTGACTTTCATAATAATCTTTGACATTTACAAATAAACCATTGCTAGAATAATTAATGTGATGTCCTGAAAAGGAGTGAAAGGTAGCTTTGATGTAAGCTCAGCCGTCAGCAGACATGAAGGTGCTGCTTAGTGAAGGTGAAGCTCTGAACAATCGAGTGTCCATCCCTTCTTCCGGTTGAAGGCGTGGCTTTCTCTGACAGAGCTCTTACTTGCCCAGGGCCTGTATGGTTTCTGGACTCATTCTGGCCATAGTAGCTCACCAAGGCCTTGCAGTTTGGAACTGTTCTATGTTACTAGCTTTTACTCTTGAGGGCAGATATTCCTGGGAGATGGGAGTGTGAAGAACTTAGTTGTGTGGCCTTGTGCCTACCCCGAGCTTGGAAGGGGGAGTGAGTAGTTGGTGTGTCTTCCCTACTCAGACCCCAGGACTTCTAGGGTTTCCTGAGAGCTGGTTGAATTAAAGAGTGAATTTCAGCTGACTCTTTAATTTCTTAGACTTTGAACTTTCAGAGCCTTAAGATGAAGAGAAGGATTGGAGCTTAATAGTGACGGTTGTGCATGTCCATTGAAAATTTGTTTCATTTCAATCCATGAAAATAGAAAAGTGATTTCTAAGTGCTTCTCTCCTTGTCTTCTGGGCACTGCATTGCCTCTTAGCACAGGGTCAGAGAGGGAGAGTGGGAAATTCTGAACAAACATTTCGGTTCCTAGGTAGCAGGAACAGTTCGGTACAGTTCCATTCATGATTTTAGCAAAAAGTTAGAAATTTCTCTCCTTTGATTGTAGTTGGTCAAAAGTGGGCTCTCTGCCTAAAGTTGGTCACTCAGCCCCTTCTCTGATGAGGGGTTTTTCTGCAGGACACTCTGCCCTGCAGTTGCCCTGCAGGTTTCCTGCAGTGTAGTCCTTTTCACAAGGGAATGGGGATTAGGCTTTCACCTCTCAGTGCTCTGCCTGCTGGCAGCATCATAAAGCTGTTGGTATTGCTTTGTGGGCTTTGCCCTTTCTGTGACTTCATTTCTTGTATTCATTCAGTAAACTGTATTCAGTTCTTACTTGCTGTCAAGGATTTTATAATCTAGTAGTAGAGAAAAATGTATAGATTATTAATATGCATTGCAGGATAAAGGCTATAAAAATATCTACAGAACATGCTGGCAAAACGTGGAGATTATAACTTTTAGCTGGGGCAAGGGCAGAAAGGGGAGGATGGGTGGAAGTCAAGGAAGGTAACATGGATGTGCTGGCGTCAGATTTATTACCATTGGATTCAGCCTCGAAAGATGTCTACAGGTAAGGAAGGGGACAGAAACAGGGAAGTTAAAGATCTATTTGCAAGGACTCCAGTTTTAGTAGCTAGAATGGAGAGGAATCAAGGGAAATAAGGGTGGGGAAAAATCCTGGGCCAGATGTTCAGGGCTTGGAATGCCAAGCTGAATAGTTGGTGCTTATCTGGAGCTACTGGGGGGAAGCTAAAGACTTTTAAGAAAGTGAGAATTAAATTTGGGCTCTAGAAAGAATAAACAAGTGTTGTGTAATATAAATTGGACAAGGGAGAGGCTGGAAGCAAAGAGACTGGTTAATTAAAAAGTACCAAGTCCCTGGCCTACGACTTAAAGTGAGATAATTTGTTGCCTGGTGTCTGTCCTTCACTGTGGCATCCCTGCCAGCCAGAGCCCTTGTGGAGCCCTGGTATTTGCGTGTGGCACTGTGGTCATGGCTGCCCCAAGCAAGCAGGCTTGCCAAGACTCCTCCTCCAGGAGGACAGACTATGCCCGAAGTCAGGGTGACCACATCTTAGAGTTCTTCCCCATGCTGCTTCCTGGTTTTTTACTGAGGCACTGATACCAAGCAGACAGACACTACTCAGGTTGGCAGATTTAGCAAATAAAAAGACAGGATGCTAGTTAGATTGGAATTTCAAATAGTGGATACATTTTTATTATCAGTGTGCCCCATGAAATACTTGGTTTATCTGAAATTCCGATTTAACTGGGTGTCCTATATTTAATCTGACAGTCCTAACCACTCTTCACTCTTCTCTGCTCCTGGCTCTGGACTCTGCTTCCTTCTCTTCTATTTTCCACCTCTTACCTCCTGAGTTAATCTCCTGGTGGGTCCAGAGTCAGATGGAGTATGTGCTGCCCAGGAGGGATCAGCCTAGTAGTTTGGAGGGTGGGTGTCCCATCTCAGTGCCAGGGTTTGGGACATGTGTGCAGCACGAGGTACAGCTTTCTAACCAGACAGGAAGAAAGACCTTGTGTTCCAGTGCCAAAAGGGACAGGAGAACATCAGGCCCTAGGGAGACTTCCAGGTTTCTGCCCAGTGTCTCCAAATGTACCTGGGACCCAGAGATGATGTCCCTGCAATTTGGCAGCTCCTGCACCTCACCTTATCCTCCTTTCCCCTTTTCAGTTCCTCTCTACCCCACTTACATCCCACAAAGGTACTTGGAGCTCTTGGACCCAGACATATTCTCATAAGCTCATACTTAGCCCTTTGCCTAAAACATCCTTCCCACATTCTTTACCCACCAGCACCTCCCCATTTCCCTTCCTCTCCCAGCCTGGGCCCCATGCTTTGGGTTCCCAAGGAACCCTCAGCAAACCTCCTTTATAACCTTTTCCATACTTGGTTGATTCTGCCTGTTACTTGTGTGTCTGCCCCATAAAAGTATGGGCTTCCAAGGGCAAGGACCTGCTTCTCCATTAGGGTCCTCAGTGCCTCAGGCAGGTCCACCCTGCCTGCAGCTAGTAGATGCTCAATAAATACGTGCTGCATGAACAACAGACTGTTTGGAAGTTTTACTGTCCTTTAAACCTTTGTGATCCTCAGGGAGCATGCAGCTCCAGCTTCCCCTGGCCCAGTACATACACCCGGACACTTCTCCATACTTCAAGGCGGAGAGGATTTTTCAGCACTTTCCATTAGCATTAAAGAAAACTTGTCTGGAAAGTCTCAGCCCTCAACCTACCTGTCCCTACACCTTCTATATGCCCAGACTCGTAAGGCTCCAAGTATCCTGGCATGAGCCACATTCTCTCACCGTTGTCCCATGCCTTCTAGCTTCAGGTGCTACTCCAAGCCTGGACAGTTACTTCAGGTCAGGTTGTTCCCTCTGTGCCCCCTTCTGCACACAATCTTCTGTGCCTTCTGGAATCCTCCTCATTGCTGGCATCAGATGCCCTCTATCAAGCCATTTGTTGCCTGCATTGTTAGGGCTTAAGGGAATGAATAAAGAGAACTGCACTGCCTTCCTGTCCCTGCTGTGTAGGGCTCCCAAGTCTAAGACACCCTCCACCTGGATACATAGAGTGAGCAAAAACACAGATGGATGGCATGTTCTGTAAGGGGGTAAGTGGGTCTGGGGCCCTCCTCTGGGTGGTGCATGGGAGAGTGCTGTGTTGGGTTCTCTTGGCTATTACATGCAGAGTAGAGGAACAAAGGTTGGGAGGAGGGCAAAAGGACAGTGCCCCCAAGTCCCCAGGTTAGTCAGGACGTAAACAGCTGCAGCTGCTGCAGGTACGCAGTTGTGAGACCACTGTGGGCAGGCAAGGCTGGGAGCGAGAGTCTCTTCAGATGCTTCTGTAAAAGGAGCTCCTTCCCAGGCACTAACCTGTGTGGTGCTAGGTAGTGTCTCTGGGAGGAAGTAGGCAGACAGGACAATAATTTTCTGACTCAGTAGTTTAGAGGAACACCTTGTGACTTGGGCTTTCAGTTCCAAAGCAGCAGCCTCCCCAGCCCTCGGCCTGGAGCTCCAGCCCTGCTCCTGGGACAGGTGAGACCCCCAGGGATTGGCAGGCAGACCTGGGCAGTAGAGGACCCTGCAGGAGTTTGGGAGAGGTTCCTCGTGCTCTTGTTTGCAGCCCTTTGCCTGTGATCAGCAGTTTGGCCTGGGAAACCTCAGGGAGGGCTCACAGAACTAAGCCACTGGTTGAGCCCTCCACTGGCTGCCATGGCAGACAGCTGACTGCTGTGGTCTGTGGTTCTTTCTCTTCAGGCTGGCTTGGGATCTAGGTCCTGGGAAGGGTCTGGATGCTAAGGTCCACCCTTAGCTCTGGGCCTCTTCTGGTGTCCTAACAGAACTAGCACCCCCAGAGTAGGGCCCTCAGAGGACTTGGTGGCTAACTTCTTGCTGGGAAGCAAGGGGCTTAAGTCTCTGCTCCTGGCCCACCCTATGTGGGGGCTCTCCCTGCAGGTACCTGAAGGAATTCCGCACGGAGCAGTGTCCACTCTTTGTGCAACACAAATGCACTCAGCACCGGCCCTACACCTGCTTCCACTGGCACTTCGTGAACCAGCGACGTCGCCGGTCCATCCGCCGTCGGGACGGCACCTTCAACTACAGCCCCGACGTCTACTGCACCAAGTACGACGAGGCCACAGGCCTCTGCCCGGAGGGCGACGAGTGAGTGCCCCACCCCCTGCAGCCCGCCGTCAGAGGAACCTCATGTTTCCTGGGTCAGATGCCCTCAGAATAGGCCAGGCAGAGTCTGAGAAGCCAGCCAGAGGCTGCTTTTGGGAGTACTGTGCAGCCTGGCCTGCCTTCCTGTGGCCTGGACCTGGGCTCAGATCCCACCATCCTCTGGGGGAGGCCCCTTCTTTACCCACTTTTGGGAAACCCTACACAGGCTTTTCTTCTGCTAAGTAGGAGAAAAGGCAAGCCTAGGGACATCACTGAGAGGGAGCATTTGTTGACCCTGCTTGTTTGACCCTTGCAGAGGTGGTAATGGGAAACGCTGCCGGGGGTATGGGTACAACGGAATGGGTACGGCTCACTGAACCATCCCTGCACTCATACTTCTCCCAGAGGTCCAAAGCTTATTCCCTCCCACCCCCCGAGCCCCCTGCCCCCAGCCTAATAAAGCACTGGGGCATGAGAGGGTACGCCCATGCTTTGAGCAGGCCGTTTCTCTGTGGACCCCTGCAGATCCAGGCAGCAGTTGCTCTCCCAGGAGTGTGCCCCCCCTCTGGAGCTTCTCTTCAAGTCAGCCCAGGGCCCTGGCCAAGTAGCCTCTGAGAGGACTTGCTGAGCAGGCTGAAGTGGGAATCCTGGGCCCTGATGGGCCCCCATCAAGCTGCAGCATCCGACAGGTGGTGGGAGGGGGGTTCTGTTACCGCGGCAGGGCCCATCACTGCTGGCCTCCTCAGTCAGCGCACCATCCGGGGTCGTGGGGCAAGCCTTCAACAGGGAGGGAGGGGGAGGGCAGGGGCTGATTGCCTAGGCTCCGGGGGCATAGGTGAATGACACCCCCCCCCCGTTTCAGGTGCCCATTCTTGCACAGGACCACAGGGGACACTGAGCGCAGGTACCACCTGCGCTACTACAAAACTGGAATCTGTATCCACGAGACAGACTCAAAAGGCAACTGCACCAAAAACGGCCTGCACTGCGCTTTTGCCCACGGGCCCCATGACCTCCGGTCCCCTGTCTACGACATCAGGTGGGCTGGATGCTATGCTGGGCTCATGGCTGTGGGTCAGGGTGGGGCCTGGCTGCTGACACGGGAACTGCCATAGATGGAGTGCAGGGACTGGCACTCTGCTTCTCCCCTCATGCCCCGTCCCTGCTCTCTGTCCTCTCCTTTCCTCCCAGAGAGCTCCAGGCCATGGAGGCCTTGCAGAACGGCCAGACCACAGTAGAGGGCAGCATAGAGGGCCAGACGGCTGGGGCTGCGAGCCATGCCATGATAGAAAAAATCCTCAGTGAGGAGCCACGGTGGCAAGGTAAAGGTGGCCCCACAAATGGCCGTGCCTCCTCCTGCCAGATGTCTGTCCTCTCTCCTCTCCTGCCCATAGCTGCCCTAAGGATTGGCTCACCACCACTTCTTTATCCCACCTTACATCCAACCACAGCCCTTTCATTTGGGGGCACTTCTGGGGAGTTTCCCCAGACACACCTTGCCCTTAGGTATGTTTATATACAGTGTTCTTGACCCTCCTGAGGTTGCCCTTTTAGATCTTGTGAGCCTTGAGTGTCTCCAGTGAGGGATGGTGTTCTTATCTCTCTCCTGGGTCTCAGTCTTGGCCTTGGCACATGAGGAGGTGCCCTGAGCTCCTGGACCCCTTCCCAAGTGGCTTCTCCTGTCCTACCTGCCTGACCCCTGCCTCTGGCCCCCTTGTGTAGAGACTGCTTATGTGCTGGGGAACTATAAGACGGAGCCGTGCAAGAAGCCCCCGAGGTTGTGCCGCCAGGGTTATGCCTGTCCCTACTACCACAACAGCAAGGACCGGCGGCGGAGCCCCCGGAAACACAAATACAGGTCCTTTGGCCCAGGCAGGCCAGTCATGGGAGGGAGGGGTGGCAGGGAAGGGATTGTGGCAGGGGCTGCTTCCAGTGTGCTCGAAGGGAGGCCTGCAGGCCAGCCCTGGGGATGACAGGGTTTCAGGGCCCAGGTATAAGGGGAGGGAGTAGTCAGGATAGCTGAATGATGGGGAGTCCTCTGGGATCCTCCTCTAGTATGAAATGAGGATCTTGGGTCAGACAACCTCCAAGACCCCTCTAGTTCTGATCCTGAGGAGCGACTGCTGGGGCCAAGCCATCGTGTGGGAAGTATGGTTCTGGCTATAGTCTGGCTCTCCTGGGGCTGCAAAGTGTTTGGCATGAGGACCTAGCGGAAGGGGACAGAAAGTGTCCTTCATGCTGATAACAGCCATGCTGTGCCACAGAAGCAGAGCCCGGCTTCTGGCCCCAGTAAGGCTCTCACTCTATAACTCATCTTTTCTCTTTGTGAGCCTGGCCCTGTGAAGCCCGGAGACCAGAGAGGGACCCTGAACAGGCATCTAGTTGGCATTCCCCGGCTCTTAATCTCTCCCTGTCCTTCATCCCTCTGACCCCACCATCTAATTGGACTAGGTCATCTCCGTGCCCCAACGTAAAACATGGGGACGAGTGGGGAGACCCTGGCAAGTGTGAGAATGGAGATGCCTGCCAGTACTGCCACACCCGCACGGAGCAGCAGTTCCACCCGGAGGTGGGCGTTGGACTGGGGCTGGGGCCCTGTGAGGTCTGTGGGTGGCTTAACCTGCCCTTTTGGGGAAGCAAGGAAAAAGGAAAGGAGGGCCTGGGCAGATGTGGGCAGAACTCAGGCTGACACCATCCTGGAAGAGGCCCCCCCACGCAGTGCCTAAAGGAGCCCTGTACCCTAAATTGGTAACTTGCCTTGTTCTGAGCCTGTAGTCCCTGAGCAGTCCTCTGCTCCCAATTTTGTTTCCCCCAGCCTCCTGACAGGGAAGGCATGGACTGGGCATAGTGACCTGGCCATTCTGGGCTTTGTACCACTCATGATGCTTACAGTCCAGTGACATGAGGATTTAAAAAATAAAAGCCCCTTCCAGGTGCTGTGTTTCACATCAGAGCTTATGGTACCAGCAACCTCCCTGTTACACTTCCCCTGCCTACTGGGCCATGTCAGTGTCTGGTATAGGGTATATAGAGGCACATGCTGTCCATGGGTCAGTGGAGGCTAGGACATCCTGAGATAGACATTAAGGACAGACGCCACCTTATGTGGGTTGTAGACAGCAGGGTGGAAAGTTAGATGTAGATCCCAACTCAGAGTGCCCCCTGGTGGGTGCGTGCTTCCTGTGATCTTGGCTTCCTTAATGCCCAGAGGGACATTTGGAGGTCACAGCCCCGGCCAAGACCCTGAGTGGAGAAGCAGCATGGAGAAGATCTCTTTGTGAGGGCTGAAGCAGGGCTGGTTGAACCTGTGACCCCAGAAGGGAGGGTGTCCTTGGCATGGGGGTGGCCATGTCTGGTTCGGGAGTTTGAATATCAAGAAGTCAGTAGGGAGAGACTTCGGGAAGTGGCATGGAATGGGGAGCAGAAAGGAGATTACTAAGCTAACCCTCCCATGTTGAAGGTACCTGTGCCTGCCTGTCCCTCTCTGTCTAAGCCTGACCTGCCTCTGTTCTACCCCCCAGATCTATAAATCCACCAAGTGCAACGACATGCAGCAGTCGGGCAGCTGTCCCCGAGGACCTTTCTGCGCCTTCGCCCACATAGAACGTATGCTGTTCCCATTGCCCTCCCCCTCCTCCTCCCCTCACCTTCTGCTCAGGCTCAGTCACAGAAGTGGCCTCTCATCTGCCGGCCAGCAGCGGGCTCTGTCCTCACTGGAAGTTCTGGTCCCCCGCACACACACCCCGGAACTGGCCTCAAACCCTGAAGCTTCCAAGGTCGTGAGACAGAGACCAGGACCGGGCCCCTGGTCAGGCACTCACAGTCCCAGGCAGGGTGAGGCGGCCTCCCAGAGCCAACTAGGCAGATCTCAGCAACCACCCCATGCCACATCCATGGCAGACGTCACTAATTGAACATGGCGCTCCGTCCTGCTGAGAGCAGAGCTGTCCGATGAAAATATACCGCAGCCTTCCTCATGTCATTTCAGATTTTCTAGTAGCTATGTTTTTTAAAAAGGTAAATTAATTTTAACAATATATTTTTAGTTGATTCGATACAAAATGATAATTTCAAAAACTGTGTAAAAAATTGGTATTTTTTTTTTTTTTTTTACTCCAGACTAAGTCTTGGAAATCTGTTGCACACTCGAATAGGTAGATGCAGCACGTTTCAGTTCGGACCAGCCCCTCATAGCCCCGTGTGGCTCGTAGCTGCTGCGTTGGACAGCGCAGCTCTCAGTTCTTACGTTGCACTCCAGACCACCATTGCCCATCTCAGAGATGGAGCTCAAGTTAAAGCTCGTGTCCACCACAAGCCACTGCTCTGATTGTCCTTCACCTCTTCTCAGGCTCAGGCCTTATCTCTGGGATTAGGGGGCCCTGGGAGGGGGGAGTATATTCCTGGCACAGGGTCATCCCCAGCCATGGGCAGCTGGGCCCACTGATTGAGGCAACACAGAGAAGTAATTAATGGCTCAGGCTTTGGAGTAGTACAGATCAGAGTTCAAATCCCAGCTCTTTTGTTTCCTAGCTCCACCACGTAGGGAGATTAACCTTACCTCTCTGAGCCTCAGTTTTCTTACCTGTAAAATGGAGACCACGATATTATTTGCATCTACTAGTTGTTGTGAAGAGTCATAGTTAATACAAACTGCCTGGGACAAAGTAAGTGCACAGTATGCAGTATTAATAGAAAGAAGGTAGGAGCCTTCCCTTTGTGTACGGAGGGTGCGTGATCTCCTTTGAAAAAGGCCCAGATTTGTTTTTGGAGGGACAGAGCTGGCACAGGAGCCTGCTGACACCCTGATCCTGTCTCTTGCAGAGCCACCCCTCAGTGACGATTTACAACCTTCTTCAACTGTGTCGAGCCCCACTCAGCCGGGTCCCGTCTTGTACATGCCATCTGCTGCCGGAGACTCGGTGCCCGTGAGCCCCTCCAGCCCGCATGCCCCTGACCTTAGCGCTGTACGTGCCTGTCCAGGGAGTGGGTGGGCACTGTGCCTAGCCAGGAGTCAACACCCACCTCTAATGCCCCCAGTTCCCTCACAGCCTGTGCTTGGAGTGGGGGCCCTGGTATTTTCCCTCAGGCCAAGGGGTTCTACTCTTTCTGCCCCAGGGTTTTTCTGTCAAAATCTGGGGGAAGGTGGTCTACCCAGAGCCTGTGTTGGTCAGCCTGAGTAGAGCTGGTAGAAGGGACACAAGCCTTCTGTCACATTGCCCCATAATTTCCTCATGAGGTTCGGGGTCCCTGCACGGTAATTGCTGCCCATTGGCAGATGAAAATAGAACTGAGCCCCTTGCTGAAGAATCTCCCTCTGAGGAGGGGATGGAGGATGGGCCATGCTCCAGCCCACATTTTGCCCACCAAGCCACTCCCTTTCTTTTCTGCAGCTCCTCTGTAGAAACAGCAATCTAGGAAGCCCATCTAATCTCTGTGGCTCCCCCCCGGGCTCCATCAGGAAGCCCCCGAACCTGGAAGGCATTGTCTTCCCTGGGGAGTCGGGCCTCGCCCCTGGCAGCTATAAGAAGGCTCCTGGCTTTGAGAGGGAAGACCAGGTGGGAGCCGAGTACCTGAAAAATTTTAAATGCCAGGTAAGGGATGTAAGGGGAAGCCCAGTGAGGTTAGCCTTCTTCCTGCATGGGGCAGGAGAAGCCCTGGAGGGCTGTCTTGGCCCAGCTATGGGGAACATGACTGGGAGCTAGGAGGCCCCTGTCTTCAGCCTCTGCAACACAGCAGAGTGAGTGAGGCCATCCCATCTTAAAAATGAAGACAGAAAGGTTAGCATAGCCAGGTACCTCACCCTGTCACGGAGCCAGTTAATAGAGGAGCAGGGACTCCTATCTCGGTCTTCTGACCCCATAGCTGGTCTTTCCCCTGCCCTGTGCTGCCTTGATGGAGTGGCAGGGCCTTGGGGAGCAGGACGGAGGGTCTCTAAGTGGACTTACCTGAGGTTTGGAGTCACCAGGGAGAAGAGAAATAGCTCCCCTGGTTCCTAGGGTAGGGAAAGGAATAGGGGTTGGGAGGGAGAGCAGGGTACATGTGTAGAGGGGAATTGCATGACAGGTGCCTTCAGCCTTAGTGGGCCATGGCAGGTTGATGCTTGGGCGGGCTCCTGGATTCAGGGGCCCTCCCTAGCACCACATCATCTCTTGTTCTCTGACTTTTCTCTCTCAGGCCAAGTTAAAACCCCACTCACTAGAGCCCAGGAGTCAAGAGCAGCCTTTGCTTCAGCCCAAACAGGTATGTAGCTCTCAGCCCCCTTTCTCCCCTTCTGGCACTTGCTATTGACAGGACAGGCCAGAATCCCAGGCCTTAGGGAGTGGGGCCACTGCTTTCCCCGCAAGTTGAAGGCAGGACTAAAGTGGGGCCCCAGCCTCAAATCCAGAGAGGGTGGGGTCAAGCCCTGGAATCCCTCACCTCTTGGACTCACTCATCAGTCAAAAACAATATTTCTTGAGCATCTGTACTATGCTAGGCACTGGGATGACTTCTCCCTTCCCCTACTATAGGACTTAGGGTGAGTGGGCCCTGCAGCCTGCAAGCCACAGTTCTCCAACTCCAGCCTCTCAACAAGGTGTTGAGTGGATGGGGTCCTGTCTGGGCATGGGGGCATCCGGATGAGAGCTGGGATGCACCATTTCCTTCTGCCCCTCCCGGCCCCCATCTCTAGCCCCTGGCCATGGCCTCCATGAGTGGGCATCCCATTGCCTCCTCCTCACTCTCTCGTTGCAGGACATGCTGGGCATCCTTCCCGTGGGCAGCCCCCTGACCTCAAGCATCTCTTCTAGTATCACCTCCAGCCTGGCAGCTACTCCCCCTAGCCCTGCCGGCACCAGCAGCGTCCCTGGCATGAATGCAAATGCTCTGCCCTTCTATCCCACCAGCGACACGGTAGAGTCAGTCATAGGTAATTAGGCCATTTCTGTTGCCAAGTCCAGGACTGGATCTGGAGTTAGAGAAGCTAGGTCTCTAGAATGAGATTCAGACTAGCGTACTTGTCACTTTAGACATTTATCTTGGGAGAGTCAGAGGGTGGGCACTCTGAGCCCTTTGAAAAGGGAAAATGAGCCCAAGGTGTGGGCCAAGACTAGCCCTTATAGGAAAATAGCCCTCCGGTTTGCTCTGTTGTACAAATTTGAAAGAGATACCTCTTCCTCTGGATGAGTGCCATCTCATTCCACATCATAGGTCATCCAGCCCTCATTCATCCTCTCACTAGGTACTCTTGTGTAGTGAACAGCCTACATAACTGTCCTCAGAGTTCCTGGTCATTAGAAGCCACTGCCCGTCTCTCTCAGCAGTCATTTATGGGTGTTACTTTTAGTGCCAGAGCCTGTTTTAAGCACTGGGGTGTTAAGAGATGCAGACAGGGTGTTCCTGCCCTCAAGGAGGGATATAGTTCCCAGCCTCCCAGGCTAGTCCCACAGAGGCCAGTGGATATTTGTCCAGGCACCTGCTGTGCACTAGCCACTGAGGGCCCAGAGGCTTGCTTGCCCCCAGAGAACTCAGGAATGAGACATACGAGCTGTAACAGCAGGAGATAAGACCTCTGTCACAGTCAGGAACCCTGCATTGGGTCCCCTGGAGGTATCAGCGAAGGCTTCGGAAAAGAGAGCCATTAGAGCTGGACTTGGCGAGGCAGACAGCACAGGGCGTCCGTGTTGGCCGAGGAGCAGCCAGACAGGCAAAGGCTTGAGAGCAGGGGTCTAGTGGGACTGAGCGTGAAGAGGAGGCAGTAGAGGGCAGGTGGGTCCTGAAGGCAAGGCCTGGAACCTCAGGGTGGTGTGGCCTCTCAGGAGACAAGGAGGCTCACACCCCAATCTCTCTGTCTCTAGAGTCTGCCTTGGATGACCTGGACCTGAACGAGTTTGGGGTGGCCGCCCTAGAGAAGACTTTCGATAACAGCACGGTGCCCCACCCAGGCAGCATCACAATTGGTACTGGGCAGTGGGCGGGCAGCACACGAGGGAGGGCTCCTAGGGGTCCAGCCTGGCCCAAGGTGGACAGATGAGCTGTCCCCTGCTGGTGTGGCTCCACATAGCTTGCCCTGTCCTCACTGGCCTTCCGGGGCCTCTCTTCCAGGCGGCAGTTTGCTGCAGAGCTCTGCCCCCGTGAACATCCCTGGCTCCTTGGGCAGTTCTGCTTCCTTCCACTCAGCATCCCCGTCCCCTCCTGTCAGCCTCTCCTCACATTTCCTGCAGCAGCCCCAGGGCCACCTGAGCCAGTCAGAAAACACATTTTTGGGGACCTCAGCATCACACGGATCTTTGGGTAAGAGGGGGTGTGTGTCTCTGAGACCTGGGGCAGGATCTGGGCTTTTGGAAAGTGCTTTTGCCACTTTGTCCACAGCCAGAGGCAATGCAGAGTGGATGCTGAAGCAAGTGGCTCATGGCTTGGAGGTGGGTCGGTCCCTGTACCACGTTTCCCTTAGCTGGGTAAACCTAGACAAGCAACTTAGTCCCTCTTAGTTTCTTCTTTTTTTTTTTTTTTTTTTTTTTTAAAGATTTTATTTATTTATTTGACAGAGATAGAGACAGCCAGTGAGAGAGGGAACACCAGCAGGGGGAGTGGGAGAGGAAGAAGCAGGCTCATAGCAGGGGAGCCTGATGTGGGGCTCGATCCCACAACGCTGGGATCACGCCCTGAGCTGAAGGCAGACGCTTAACCGCTGTGCCACCCAGGCACCCCCTCTTAGTTTCTTCTGCTTCAAAATTTGTGTAATGGCGGCATCCTCCTTGTAAGACAGTGGTGAGGCTTAAATGGAATAACGTGAGTGAAGTGCTGGGCAAAGGGCCAGTGTGCAGTGAGAAGCAAGGGCCTCAAGCGCCAGGTCTCGGTGCTGTTCATGCCAGTGTGCTGGTTCTGCCCAGTCACCCAGAACTCGGAGGCGGGCTCACGACAGCCAGCTTCACAAGAGGCGAAGGGAAGAGTCTGAATAGGCTCAAAGTGGCCTTCCTGGTAAACAGAGGCGCCAGGCAGACCAGCTGTAACCCCAAAGGCTGTTCGGTGAACACAAGCATTAGAACGATCTGGACTGTGGGTTCTGGAGGGCACATCAATCATAGCCATTAGAAGCAGGGTGTGGAGAGCCACGGGCTCCACCACTGCGGGCAGGGTTCCCTCTCGTGGGCGGGCTGGTGTGAGTACTCACTGAGGTAACATGTAAAACAGCTCAGTACCCAGCCCGCCGCTCTGCTCTTAGTTCCCCTCCCCCAGCAGCTGTGGGAGGAGATCAGGAATAACCCCCGCCAAGGGTACTGGGCTTCCTGGTCACACTGAGCCTGAGCCTCTGAGCCACGTTTGACACTCTGACCAGCTTGGGAACGTCCTCACCTCACTGCAGAGATCAGGGCAGCACACTGATTTCTTAGCATCTTTCCAGTTTTGATGGTGGCTGTTCCGTTTTATGTTGAGTCTGTCAGGTTAGATGCTTTGTGTTACATTTGTCTGACTTGCTCTTATTCTGGAAGCATCTTGACTGTAGCCCTGCTCACTGGCCGCACATTCATTCATTCCTTCTCCATGTAGTTACTGAGCAGAGTTCTATAGATGCACTGAGCTCAGCAGTCCCTGCTGGCACGGGGCCATGGTCTAGTCAGGGAGGCAGAGGAGCACAGACCTTAGAGCGTACTTAGGGACTGTCACCTGTTGTGTGGAGTCAAAGGCCTGGGTTTGTGATTCAGAATAACAGAAGGGACCTGGCCTGGATGTGGTTGAGAGAGGAAGTGGCTCCTTTCCAAGAGAGGAAATGCTACCTGGCTGGAGCAGAGGTCCATGGGAAGAGCTTGCTGCTGGGACGGTGTGGTGTTGGTTCTGAGTTCCCACCTCTGAGACAGGGCACATAGGCTCGTAGATTGTGCACTTCTCAGGCTCTCCACGAGTCTCTCACATTTTGGGTGCACTTGTATTGCCTGGAGGGTTCTGGAACATCCTGGCTGGATTAGTGGGGAAGGGAGTGAGAAAGAAATTATTAGAAGGACGTGTGGGCAGAATGAGGCCAGACGTGGGTATGGCTTCCCTCTAGAAGACAGGGGCTGTCCTGGGGGCCACAGAGCAGGGCACAGCAAAGGACTGCGTGGCGTGTGGTCGGAGGAGCATGCAGCTTAGCTTATCGGAAAGAGTAAGCCTTTGGAGTCAGATGCCTGGACGTATATTGGCGCCACTATTTACTGTTTGTGTGTGTGTGTGTGGTTTGTTTTTTTTTTTTTTTTTTAAGGATTTTATTTATTTATTTGACAGAGATAGAGACAGCCAGCGAGAGAGGGAACACCAGCAGGGGGAGTGGGAGAGGAAGAAGCAGGCTCACAGCGGAGGAGCGCGATGTGGGACTCGATCCCAGAACGCCGGGATCACGCCCTGAGCCGAAGGCAGATGCTTAACCGCTGTGCCACCCAGGCGCCCCTGTTTCTTTTTTTTTATTTATGGGGCACCTGGGTGGCTTGGTCAGTTAAGCATCTGCCTTCGATTCAGGTCATGATCTCAGGGTCCTGGGATCAAGCCCCGCGTCAGGCTCCCGGCTCTGTGGGGAGTCTGCTTCTCCCTCTGCCCTATGCCCTGCTCATGCTCTCTCTCTCTCTCTAATAAAACCTGAAAGAAAAAAAGATGTATTTATCTGAGAGAGAGAAAGAGAGCATGGAGGAAAGGGCAGAGGAAGAGAGAATCCCAAGCAGACTCCCTGCTGAGTGCGGAGCCCGACATGGGGCTCAATCCCATGACTCTTAGATCATGACCTGAGCTGATACCAAGAGTCAGATGCCCAGCTGACTGAGTCACCCAGATGCCCCTACTGTTTGTGTGATTCTTAGCAACACATTGTGTCTGTTTCCTTGTCATAAAACAAAGGGAATGAACCCAGGGCTCCCTGAACTCCTGCTCCAGCTGTGCCATCATCTGAGGCTCTGGCCTGCATTTTTGCCCCTGAATCTCCTCCCAAGCCTTACAGAAGTTGCAAGAAGGCTGTCTTCCCTCTAGCCTAAAAGTCAGTTCACAATCACAAATTGTCACCTCTACAGACTGCTCTCTTTGCGATACTTCCCAAGGCCCCTGAGTCACGCTGTGAGGCAAATGATGGGAGCCTCACTTTATAGGTGAAGATGCTAAGCCTCAGAAGTTAAGTGCCAAATGTTGAGTAGCAGGTGGTGCTACCGTAGGTCTGATGCAGCTGTGGGCTCTGCACATTCCTGTGAGATCCCCGGCCTGACATTGCTGAAGCCTTGCACAGCTAACCCTTTGAAGCCCCCCAGACGGGTGGACAGGACGAGGGCCTGGGCCCAGGCCTGAAGCTCTCCGAGCTCTAACGTCCCTCCCTTTCCTGAGGCAGGTCTGAACGGGATGAATAGCAGCATCTGGGAGCATTTTGCCTCTGGTAGCTTCTCCCCAGGCACTTCCCCTGCCTTCCTGTCAGGGCCAGGGGCCGCTGAGCTGGCCCGGCTGCGGCAAGAGCTTGAAGAAGCCAACGGCACCATCAAGCAGTGGGAGGAGTCCTGGAAGCAGGCCAAGCAGGTATGGGGCCCACACACCCACTCACCTTTCCAGGGCCTGGTTGGCACCAACCTGAGCCCATCTTACACAGAGCAGGCGCAGGGGTGGGAGGGCAGGGGTCCTGGAGTTTTATTCACTCTCTTCTCCTGTGGAAACACTTGCTTTGCCAGTCAGGACCCTGGGGTGGCTGGTGTCCCCGGCCCGGAATTCCCACTGTGAGTTACTTACTTAGTTTGGTCCCACAGCACTGCTGGCCTCTCCCCAGAAGCCCTGACTTTCAAGGGCTCCAGGTCCAGGGTTCTAGGTTCTGAGATGGTTCCTCTATTCAGCTGCAGCCTGGCTGCTCCTGCAAGTGCTGGCCAGCAGCGTGCCCAGCTCTGCCTAGTGCTGCCCTGCTCTGTTGGGCTCAGCCCCCTTCCCTGCCTATAGAGGGTCTCTTGCAGGCCCTGACATCTCTCTTCTCTGCAGGCAGTGCCCGCCTCCTCCCTCCCCAGACAGCTGACCCAGCTCCCCAGCAGGCCCTGCAGCCACAAGTGGCCCATGCAGGCTCCCAGAGAGGTGCTTGCAGGGGACACGGGGCAGGGGGCCATCATGATGAGGCGCTGTGTGTTGGGCCCACAGGCTTGTGATGCCTGGAAGAAGGAGGCAGAGGAGGCCGGTGAGCGGGCCAGTGCAGCAGGTGCCGAGTGTGAGCTGGCCCGGGAGCAGCGTGATGCACTGGAGGGGCAGGTTAAGAAGCTACAGGAAGAACTGGAGCGGCTGCACTCAGGCCCCGACCCACAGGCCTTGCCCACCTTCTCCGATCTGGAGGCCCTCTCGCTCTCCACGCTGTACTCCCTCCAGAAGCAGCTGCGGGCCCACCTGGAGCAAGTGGACAAGGTCAGCCCAGGAGGTTAGGGGAGTGCTGGGTGGGGGCATACAGTATCCTCAGCCAGTACTTGGACTCTTATGGGTCCATGCTGCTCCAGGGACAGCCACCTTCCTTCTGAGAGCCTCTGCCCAACTGCTGGGCTGACACAGGATGCTGACCTCTGGAGGGGAGGTAGGAGGGAATGTCACTCCTTAGGGAGGTGAGAAAGTAGAGGTGGACAGGTGTCAGTGCCCACCCCCCCAGTTCTGGGTGGGGCTGACCCAAGCTACATCACTAGGCCTGGGCCTTCAGTGGCATGGAGATGCTTCTCCTGTGAGCTCTGCATATACCAGCACACATTCTAGAACAGTTAGGTCCCTAGGGCTACTTTGTCTGTACTCCTAGGTGCCCGGCTGGAGGCCCGGGGATCATGCCACAGCAGCAAAGTACATTCTTCCCTTCACCGGGCATTTGTAGCCAGGCCCCCCATTGTTCCCTTTTGGGGACCGAGGGTCACTGCAGGATCAAATGAGGCAGAGGCTTTGTGGGAGGAAGAGCCTGTCAGGGTGGGAGCTGTGGAGCAGCCTTGGCCCTCCCCTCTTCCTGGTGGGGCTGGAAGCAGACTTAGGGAGGCTTGAGGGCAGCAGCCTGAACTCCAGCTCTGCTCTCTTACTTGTCGGCTGAGCACGCTGCTGAGCTCTGTGCGTCTGTTTCCTTGCCCCAAGCGGACTGAAGTGAATGTGGAGAGAGTTGCTGGGGAGATGGGGGGCCAGGCCAGTGAACACGGCATCCCTCTTCCTCCGCAGGCCGTGTTCCACATGCAGTCGGTGAAATGCCTTAAGTGTCAGGAGCAGAACCGAGCGGTGCTGCCGTGCCAACATGCCGTGCTGTGTGAGCTCTGCGCCGAGGGCAGCGAATGCCCCGTCTGCCAGCCCAGCCGGGCCCACACCCTCCAGTCGTGACCCTGCAGGCCTGGCCCCGGCCCGGCTCAGATCTTCTTACCTAGGACTTTTTAAAGTATATATATGTATGTATGTATGTATGTATGTATATGTACATGATTCTGTATATGTATACATTTCTGTACGTGTGCAGGTATGCGTGGGCAGCAGTGTGTGAACAGTGTCTGTGTGTATATCTGTACATAGATATAGACACACACTTTAAAACAGACTTACCAAGCACTTTTTAAAAGAAAAAACTATTTTGCAGCCCTCCCCTTGCCCACTCTCTCCTTTTCCACTGCAGAGACAAAGTCCCCTCATCGCCCACCGGCATTTCGGCAGGGGACATGTTTCTGTCTCTTTTTAATGTAGGAAAACTAACTAGTTTTAACTTCTTCCTGGGGCCTGAGCAGGAAGCTGGAAGGGGGCGAGGGGAGGGACCAAGCCTTCAGGGCAGGCCCTGTTCACTGCACCTCCCCACGCCAGGGCCAGAGCCAGGGGTGTGGACATCCCCGGGGACAGACCTGGTTCCCAGGCGTGAGGCTTGAGAGCGGGGTGTACTGGGGTCTAAGCCAGCCTAGTCCCTAGGTTTACCAAATGTGTATTTAGTCTGGGGCTGGCAGGCCAAAGCTGCAAGGGCCAGCCCCACTCCCAACCCTGGGCCCTTGAAGCTCCTTGAGGGGAAAGGCCTGGGAGTTCTACCCCTCAGGTTCCTGAGGCCAGGGCTCCACCTCAGTCCTCTCCCTCTGGGCCCCCAGAGCGGCTTCCCTGGCCCCAGGACCACCTACCAGACTGGCACTGCCCTCTTCATAACCCCCCAGCTGCTGTCAGCTTCCCCCCTTTCTCCCCTCCCCTCCCTCTGGCAGCTACCAGGGCAGTTGGTGGGGAGGAGCTGCAGACTGGGGACCAAGGTGGGGCTTAGGCCCTGCCCTCCTCACAAGGAGGGGCTCCGTATGCATTCCTTGGTGCTCTCTGAGTGCAGCTGACGTCCTGCCCGTTTGGAGCGGACGCCCGTGTACATGTGTGTGCGTGCCTGTCCAATGTATATTGTGTCTTAGCTTCCATTTTAAAAATTGTTCTGTACAGAAAGATGCAGTGGGGGCGGGAGGGCAGAGCGGGTGGAGGGAAGCCACCCTGTTCCCAGCGCTGGGGGTCTGGGGTGGGAGCAAGAGGGCTGTGAAGGGTCTGGCTTGGCCCAGGCTCCCCCTTGGGCTCAGCACGAAAGGGCTTTCAAATAATTAAGTGAAAACTTTTTTTTACAAAAATGCAAAAATCAACAAAGCTCCAAATCTATTGGAAATAAAATATGAACTTACAATGGTAGCTTGTTTACATTGGGGTGAGGGAGAGTAGGGCCCCAAGTAAGGGCCTCTGAACTATCAGCTGAGTGAACTTGGCCCTCCCAGCCTAGGCTCCAGCCCCACCTAAGCCATGGGAAGAGCTCGGGCCCCCACCAAGGTGTGGCTAGGTGGCTAACGCCACCTTCAAGTGCCCAGGTGGCTCCAGGCCTCTAGACAGAGCTCAGGTGCCCTCCAGCCCAGGCCTGCTGGCGCAAATGAGCTGGAGACCTTTAGCCTTGGAGACCTCCTAGGCTTAGGACTCTTCAGGGATCCATTATCCATTGGGACCTGTTTACTTGTTTTGAGAAAGACAACAGCCCCTAGTGTCTCCCAGAGAAACAGACGTATACCTCCTTCTCATAAAAGCACTAGAAGGAAGGAGGAGGGTCTCAGCCTTTGAGCCACCTCCTTCCCCTGCTCTAAGCTGGTGGCTGTGAGAAAACAAACCTAGTGGCTCTGCATGGGGCTCAGGTTCAAGCTGAAAGGAGCAGGCTCAGAGAGGTTAAGGGACTCAAACAGGGTCACACAGGTAGAATGACAGCCTGGCCTTGGGTTCCGATTCCCAATACAGGGGCCTCCGCCCCCAGGCCAGGCTGGGACCCTGTTCCTCTAAGCCCTCGAACAGCCATTCAGCCTGCGCTCCTGGAAGACCCCACCCTGGGGCTGCCCTTGGAGTGCCGGGCGCAGCCACAAACCGACATGTCTAGGCACGTTTCGTTGAAGCCTGCTTGTGCGTCAGTCATTCCCACACCACCTGCTCTAGAGCACGGGAGCGAGGGGTGGGCCAAGCCCAGGTCGGGGGCAGCTCGAGGTCTCCTGAGGGCCGAGGAGGGGGGTTGCAGGCCTGACTGTAATCTTCTGGGCCCCGATGCAGGCCAGCGGTGTCGTTCCTTAGAGGACAATGAATTGTTTTTGTTTTTTTATTTTGCTAAGGAAGTTCCTAAGTAGGGGGCACCATCCCAGGGAGGGGGTGTCCTCAGTAGACATGGCTGGCCAAGCTATCTTTTCTGCTTCTGTTCCTCCGTGCCAGCCCCACTGCCTGCCAGCTTTCACCTCTGCAGGGCCAGAAGGTCCTTGGCTCAGGGCTTCTTAACCTGGGTACTGGTGGCCGCCTCAGGAGAGGGGCCAGGCTCCCTCCATTAGAGCTGCCGCCCTCCCCACCAGGGCAGCTGTAGCTTCCCCTCTGGCAGGGTCCCCTTCCTCCCCTAGGAGGCTTTGTGCCGTAGCCCCAGCCCCAGCCCCAGTGACCCAAGGTAGGGGTGCTAAACAATAGACCAGGGAAGCCTAATGTCCACCCCAGTGACTGGAATAGGCGTGCCAGAAACAGATGGCTGAGGGGTCTCTGCCAGGGCAGCAGCGCCTCCCACAGGGGAAGTAGCGGAAGGAGCCGCAGACAGCTGCCCCCTCCCCCTGGTGCTGAGATTTGGTAGAGAGTGTTGAGGCCCTGGCTGAGGGCAGGAAGGAGGAATATAAATACTAAAAGGCCCTGGCAGCAGCACCACGGGCCCCTGCTCTGGCAGGAGGACCAGAGGGGATCTTCATGCTGGGCCTTTCACACGCTGGGGTTCCCAGACTTGCAGGGCCCTTCTGGAGCATTAGGCCAAGCTGGAGGGCTTGCACTATGGTGGGGAGAACCCAGACCTCTCAGGAAAGCCCGTCCCTACTGGGCACCCAACGCCATCCCTAACCTCCACTGCTACCGCCCTGGCCTTGGGGCATGATGGGAGGCCTGCTTGGCTCGCTGCCGCCGCAGCCTCACAAACACCTGGGCCTCCCGATCACCCTTCCGGCTCTCCAGCAGCTGCAGGATGGGATCCCCTGTGAAGAGAGGCGTTTGGGGGTCAGACTGTGGCGGGGGTAGGCAGTGCCTGGGTTGTGGCAGGGGACACAGCACTGACCCATTCTCCAGCCAGCCTGGAAACTAGTGATGGACACACACCAGCCAAGCTCACAAGACAGCCTGACGAATGAGATGAGACACGTGACCGTGCTGGCACCGACACCCTGGCCCAATTTGCACTGGAAGAGGCTGAGAGCGGTGCGCCTCAGGTTGGAACTATTACCTTTTTATATGAGAACCTAAGGCCACCTAGTTAACCTCTTAGTGCCTCAGTTTACTCATCTGTAAAATAGCAGTAATAGTACCCACACGTTAGGTGGTTGTAGGATTGGGAGTTAATACATATCAAGTGCTTAGGAGTGGCCCCGTAAGTGCTCAGATGGGTCACATATTCTTATCCAGCCTGGAGAATACTTGGCCTGTGCCCCCCAAGTCGGAGACACAGCCTCTCTCCCCAGGTAAACTTACTGGTGACCTTCACCGCCCGCCCCCCGCAAGAGTCACACCACACTTGGCCTAACAAATTTCACTGGCTTCTTGATTAGACCGAGAGGTCCACTCAGCAACACGAGCCGCCGTGCTGACTGCACTGGCTTCCACATCCAAGGACGGATTTCTCTGACCCCAGCTTCATTCACTTCCCCGGGGGCCGCTGCCTGACCTTTATGGGCTGCCCCTCCCCTGCACCCCCAGTGCTGGGCCACGGCCTGCACTTGAAGCCCCGCAGCCTCCGCCCTGGGGCTTAGGCCTACCGTTGAGTGCAGGGTAGGTGAGGGGCAGGCGGGTCTGAGGCACCTCGCCAGGCTCCTCAGCCCCAGTCAGGCCTGGCACCGAGCGCAGTGGCAGAAAGGCCTCCCCTTCCAAGTCGTCAGCCCCCAGCGTGTCATGGTCCAGCACTGTGAGCAGGAGGCACGCTCCGTCCTTCTGGCATGGCTCAGCAGGCACCAGGCTGAGTGGGGGACAGAGAGGGCCTCAGCTGCCTGCCCCTACACAGTCACAGTCACCGGCACCCACCCCCACACACAGTTCACCGCTGGTTCTTGAGGACAGGCCAGGGCTGAGGGCAGACAGCTGGGGATTAGGATGGCAAAGTCTGTTCTCAGCCTGGTGTGCTTGCTCAGGGACGCCTCCCCTGACTGAGGGCTGGTACTTTAAACCAGGGGCCTGTGTTCCCAGACCCTCCTGTCTTGGGGAGCAGAGGACCTCAGGAACAGGACCCCGTTCCCTGGAAGCAAGCCTCTAAGTCCAGCAGGTGGGCCACCCCTCCCAGTCCCACGCCTCCCCACAGGGCCCCAGCAAACCCCTGTTCCAGGTGCCCCTCCCTGGGACCCAAATGCCTTCATTTCAAGGGAACTGGCCTCAGGTGGGAGGAGCAGGGCTGAGGGAAGTCCAGGGCTGGGGAAAGGTGGCAAGTGTGGGAACCCACTCACAATTCAAAGGTCTCATCAAACAGGGGGTGAAGGTCCTTCTTGTGCTTTTGGGTCTCCCGGGGGGCCAGCTCAGGGAACTCGTGCCTGGGCTCCAAGGTCAGCTGGACAAAGGGATCGCTGGAGCCTGGCAAGCGGGGAGGTCACCTGGGGGAGGTGACGTTGCCAAGGATATCCCAGCCCCCCGCCTCTAGTTTCCAGCCCCTGCAGCTGTGCCCTGCTCAGCAGCACTGCCCCCTCCTGGCAACAGGAAGGAAATGCACCCAGCGCTCCCTCTCGGGACCGCAGACCTGCCAGGGGCGCGGGGGGCCGCGGGAGGGCGCGGGGGGACGGACGCGGGGAGCGGCGGGTGGGCAGCCTGCACTCACCGTTGGAGTCCAGGGGCAGCAGACTGGAGGCGCTGAGCAGTTCCACACGCAGCTTCTGCTCAGAGGCGCGGTAGGAAGCCTTGACGGTGACGGCCCCCAGCTCCTCAGAGGCGGTTTCTGCCTAGGGGGGGAGCGCGGGGAGTGTGGGGCAGAGTGGAGGCGGGGCTCCGGGTGCCCCGGGTGCCCCGGGAGCGAAACGGGGAGAAGAGCCTCACCTGCTGCTGGATGCGGCTGCAGAAGTACTTCTGGATGAGCTCCCGGCTGGAGGCCGCCTGCAGCTCCAGGTCCCGCTGCAGAGCCTGGGAACGCGGCACAGCTGAGCAGTCACCTCGGCTGTCGCACTCCACCCGTCCAGTGGCGCCCCTCAGGGGCTTTGGTCCAGCCAATATCGACGTGATACGGAAAGCTCCGGGTGCTGCGGAGCCGCCCCTGGGGAGCGCACCCTCAGGGTGGCCCGGCCGACCGCCGAGGCACAGACAAGGTGGGCTTCACGGATGTGCCCCCCGCACAGTCGCACAGCCGCCCCCTCACCGTGCTTTAACGCTCTGCTGTGGCTGTCTTTGAATTTTTAGTAATTTTTGAAAAAGGGCCCCGCATTTTCTTTACTGGGCCCTGTAAATTATGCAGCTGGTGCCGGCCCAGGCTTCCCGCCCCCCCCC
>NW_024424897.1:5684912-5735360 GCF_017311325.1 Ursus maritimus | reverse complement strand
CCCCCCCCCAGCTCGCCCAAAGACCCCTACCTGGAAGGTGGTGGTGTGCAGCGCCGCGGGCGGCAGGCCACAGCCCTCTGCATAGAAGCAGATCTCCAAATTCTAGGGGTGACACAGCAGAGGTGACCCCACCCGGGTTATTACTTGTCGTCTCCAGGCAGGGCTGTTACTTGCTGTCGCTGCTCTTATTACCTGCAGTGCGATCTTCAGCCTGCTGGAGGCCAGGGGGCAGCTCCGCTGGGACGCAGCCACCTCCATCAGCACAGCGAGCGTGTGCGTCCAGAGCAGGGTCAGGAGGCTGGGCCGAGGTGCACGGGGATGCCAGGCGCAGAACAGGAGGATGGAAGCCCAGGGAGCAGAGACATTCTTGAGAAAGGGACCCAGGCCCACCCCCAGCTCCTCCCCACCCCACCCTCCACTTCCACCCTCTTCTCAGGTAAGGCTGGAGCCAGGGCAGCAGGCAGGAGTGTAGGGAGGGAGGGCTGGTCCCCTGAGAGGAGGACAAGTGGGGCTGGGGAACGGGGCCAGTCCCAACCAATATGTCTCACAACCTAGCAAAGAACTTTCCTCAGTAGGATTATTAAACCCCAATCAACAAGCAAACAAGGTGGGGTGGGGAGGCTGGTCCCCCAGTGAGAGAATCCTGATTCAATATGGGAGTGGCCAAAATGAATAGGATTTCAACAAGGATAAGCATCTACTAGCCCTGGGGAGAAAAAGGAGAAACCAAGCCGCAGTCCTACTAACTACCTGAGATAACTGAAATTTCGCATGTTAGAGTAGAGTCAGGCCATTCCGTACAAAAAAAATTGGGTTATGTAATTAAGAATGGGGAAGGTCGTGTTAGTTAATGTATTCAGCATATCCGAGTGCTTATTATGCACCACACAATGTTCTCACGGCTTTTGAGACGTAGTGAGTCAAGTCCCTATGACGGAGCTTTAACTCTAGTTTAGCCGAACAAATGGCATATTGTGGCCTGAGAAATAAGGCCCCGCTGCAGCCCCGGGAGTAGAACTCCTGGGGGGGGGGGAGGGGCGGCAGCCTCGGAGCTCCGTTCCCGTGGGGAGGACCCATGGTCAGCGTTCTGCAGCGCGTCACCAACCACTTCCTTTGCATAGGCGCTGCGCTCGGAGCCCATGTGACTCACTTGATCCTCATTAGAGGCCAGAACTATGATCATCTGCATGGAAAACTTGAGTAATCTGCTCGAGCAGCAGCAAAACTAGAGTCTGAATCCAGGTGGGCCACAGCCCACGTCCTTGACCTCTAGTCCTGCTGCCTGGTGTGCCGGGCCCCTGCTTTAAGAGAGACCCTAATGAGAAGTTCCCCCGGATCTTGGGAGAGGAACACCAGTTGCCTGTAATGTTAGGAGGCTAGAGCTACAGCCAGCGAAGCCCCACAGACAGCCCAGGGCTAAGGGAGAAAGGGTAGGCAGCTTTCTGCTCTGCCTGAAAGGAAATGGGCAGGTGTGTGAGGTAGTGAGCTTCCGGTCCCCAGGAGTGAGCATTTAAGCAGAGGCTGGTTGCATCCTTCCCTGAAAATGGCTGAGGCCAGGAGAAAGAGGGGAGGGGGGCACAGGGTGGGAGGCCGCCGCAGACCTGCTGAAGTTCTCCTGCACCAAGTTGGTATTCATGTAGCAGAGCTTCACCTCCAGAAACTTCATCAGGGGCAGAATGGCCTGGGGAGAGGGGTGGGCAGCAAGTCTGGCTCTGGCCCATTCCTGCGCCCTGACGAAACAGGGCCAGGGGCTTTCACCTGCTTCATTTGGAACGTGTGCGGGAGCTGAGCCCTGCCCGCAGCCGGCTCCGGCCACACCGGCCTCCTCCAGGGCCCTTCAGCAGCCGTGCGTGGTCCCGCCACAGGGCCTGGCCCTGGCTGGGCCCGCCCCTAGAAATCCTCAGGGCTCCTTCTCTTGTTTCCTTGAGGTCTTGACTCAGCTGTCACCCTGTGAGTAAGGCCTTCTCTAGCCACTGTCTAAAAATATCTTTTCAAAAAACACAAATACGAATGCAAATATCTTTGTTTTCTCTAGTACTTACTAATGTGTCACATGTGTGTGTGTGTGTGCACGCACACACACACACACACACACACACGTGTAATTCTAGTCACAGCTACCGTTCTAGCTCTTCCTCTACCTCCCTGACCAGAATGTAAGCACCAGGAAGGCAGGGAGTTTCGTAAGTTTTGCTCATTGATCCATACCCCTGTGCCTAAATCTGTGCCTGTGACAGAGCGCTCAAATAGTGGCTGAAATACTGAGTGGCCTTCTCGCAGACAACCACAGGTACGCATTACTGTCTCTGCCCCCAGACAGGTGAGGACGCCGAAGTCAGCCGGCTCGTAGAAACGGAGCTCAGAAGGGTGCACACGCAGATCTGTTTGGCCGCAAAGGCTAAGCCCTCCCCCACTGCAGCCCCCACGTGGATGCTGGGAGAGCCCGTGGAATGACCCAACCCCCCCTTAGCATCCAAGGAGGAAACCGAGGCCCAGGAGGGAACATTTCCTGCCCAAGTTTGGGGGACTTCTCTCTGACACCCCACGGCCTTCAAGCCCCCTGCCACCGTAAGCCCCTTTGGCAAAGGTGAGCGGGGAGGGCCACTCACATCCTCAGGCAGGACAGACTCCTTGATGCCCACGAGTTTCTGGATGTGCCTGGCAATGCCCGCCTCCAGCTGGGGACACAAAACAGTAGGAGGGAGGCCACGGCATGAGTACGGGGGACAGCGTGAGGTCACTTGGAGCCTACGTTTAGGTTCAGGAAGGGGTGGGGGCTGGACATCAGCCCGAATCCTGCCGGGGGCGCCTCAGGCCAAGGATGGGCACGGTGGGGTCCCCGTGAATTGGACAAGGTACCTGCTCGGCCAGGGTGCGGACGCCCGTGCGGATCTCGTGGCCCAGCCCAGCCAGCGCGCCCTGCAGCTGGGCGTGCAGCGTGTTCTGCAACTGGCCCTGCTCCAGCACAGCTCCGACCCGCTGCTCCAGCGCCTCCCACGCCAGCTGGGTGGGCAGCTTGCCGATCACCAGCCGCAGCTGCTCCATGTCATTCACCACCACGCACAGCTGCAGGCAGGCACGGGCATGGGGGCGCGGAGCTGGCTGAGCTTGCCGGGACCGGCAATCCCCACCCCTACCCCCCCCGCCCGACATCCAGCTCTGGCCCTTACCATGTTGGCTGCCTGGCCCTGGTCCTTCTGGCCTACAGAGAGCTCACGGGCCCGGGCCTTTATAAGGCTGCAGTATACCAGAGCCAGCCGACAGGTATCCTGGGGTGGGGAGAGGATGATCGATGTGGGGGGTGTCCAAGGGGGCGGCAATGGGGAGGGAGGCATGGAAATCTCAGTGACTTGGGGATTTAAGACCTAAGCCTTCGGAGGCTCCCAGGGCAAGAGCTTGGGAGAAACAGGGCAAGTCAAATGAGGCTGTCCTCGAAAGGTGGGGAGGACACGAGAAGACGCCGCACCTCCACAAACTTGACGGTGATCATGAAGGCCTCCTCTGGGTCGGGCCAGTCCAGCTGCCGGGCAGTATGGCTGATCTGGGCGAAGCAGGTGGACAGATCCACGGCTGATGTGCTGTGCTTGGTCAGTTCTCCCAGGGGCACCAGCTGGGGGATGGGAGAGGGTGCAGAAAGGGCGGCTCAGGCCTTGCCAGATCCGTGCCCCTCCCTCCCTCCTTCCTTCCACAGGCATTCAGAGCTTCTACCAGCGGCAAGCAGGGGTGGGCAGGGGGCTACAAGGGGTAGGATCAAGGCTCCACCCAGACCCGCAGGCTGCAAAGATCAGTCTGTGAAGGAAAGCCACAGTTAAAACCAAGGGTATTAGGAGGCAGTGTTGTACACACAACTGGCCTCAAGAGCTGGTTAGCAACTTCTGCGCATCCATCCTAGAGGTACAAGCGGAGCCCCAAGCCCCACCCCCAAAGCCGGGCCCCGCCCCGCCTCAGGCCCCGCCCCCACCTCGTCCATCTGCACAGCGCGCTGCACCCGCGCCAGGGCCACGCTGTAAGTCTTCTGTAGCCAGGAGGGGATGGCGGGCTGGAACCAGCGGTGAAAGCCATCCAGGGCCAGGACTCCATCCCTGGGGAGAGCTGGGGCTCAGCCTGGGGACTGCCAGGGCTAGCACAGAACTTCCTTGACCCTCCTCTCTCTTTTGTGCTGACAGCCCGCTGCCCACCTCTCTGCGGGGCCGGGGCCCAGCTGGCAGAGCTCCTTGAGGCTGACATAGAGCTGGAATAGACTCTCGCCCATCTCTGGGGACACGGGGCTGCCCACCACAGCCGCCGTGTGGTCCTGCACCCGCTTGGCCACCTGCAAAGGCAAGGCAGGGGGACAGGGCTCCAGAGCCAGGGTGGGGGGCAAAGCCTGGTGACCCAGAGAGAGACTCACCAGCCACTGCAGCTCCAGGAAAGCCATGGAGAAGAGGTCGATCTTGAGGGTGCTGGAAGAAAGGCAACAGGTGTGACCTAGGAGCACACCCAGGGTCTTTGGGGTCCCCATTCTGAGGCCTGTGCTTCCTGCCCCTGCCCCAGCCACCTGCTCACTTCTGGAAGATCTTGCTCCACGTGTGCCGGCACTGGTGTAGGTCCCCTATGATGTCCTGTACCAGGCTCAGCAGGGCTTTGCCCGCCTCCAGCATGCCCTGGCAGGGACAGAGGCGCGCTGAGCAGGCCCGCAGAGGGCGAGCACCCCACCCCAGCCCCTCCTCCCCTGCCCCGGCCCCTCACCTGCACCATGGGCTGATGGTGCTGCTGCTTCAGGTGGAACCACTCGACCGTGCCAGTCTGCGGGCGGAGAGGCGGTGAGCGGGGAGGGTTGCTAGGCTCAGGCCCACGCCCTCCTTGTCCCCAGGGTGAGTCCTGTACCCTGAGCATCTCCGTCACCAGGTGGGGCAGTGGGGGGCTGTCAGGGCACAGCTCTCCGAAGGCCTTCATCTTGCACATCTGTACCAGGACCCTGTGGAGATAGACAGCTGTGTCCAGGACGCCTGCTGCCTCTCCATGCACAGCTGCAGCAGGCGTCCCCGTCCACGCGGGTGCCCCAGCTGTTCCCTTGTTCCTGACCCCACGGGAAGGGGGAGGGGTAGCCGCTGACCTGAGCAGAGACTGCAGCCGGGCCGGGGAGTCCGACACCGAGAGGGGGAAAACAGACCGGAACTTCCGGATGAGGGAGAGGCCGTAGGCCAGCAGGTTGCTGAACGAGGTGGCCAGCTCCTCCAGCTGCGGGGCCAGACAGAGCCGGGAGCTGCATCACGGGGCCCGGACCGCCGTGCCGGCTCCCCGAGCCCTGCCTGCGCGACAGTCCTCCTTCCGCGGCAGCCCACCTGCTCTCCCTTGAGCCGGCCCTGGATCCACTGGTACTCGATGCTGGTGATGGGGTGCAGGAGGCAGCTGCTCGGGAACTCCAGGCTCTGGTAGAGACGGCTGTAGGCCAGCCACTGCCTGCAGCACAGAGGAAGCCCTCAGCCCGGCCAGCGGGGGCCTCTCCCTTTCGGCTGCTCACCCGCCTTGGGAGGGACGGCGAGACGACCTGCCCCAAAGACCTCCTGTGGTCCCCCATCAACCTCGTCAAAGTGCTTTAGAAACATGTGAATTAACCGTCTCCCTCTCCAATCGGGGTATCTGTGATTTAAAAATTCAGGATTTCTTGCTCCCTTCGAAAAATCAGACGTGGAGACTTGAGCCTTCATGCACATGGGGCAAACATCGGCGGGGACTCCCCTTTAGACAGTCCCGGGGACACCTCACGGAGGTGATGACCAAGCTGAGATGAGCCCCGAGCGGGACAGTGACGGAGGATGGGGGAGACAGCAGCCCAGTCCCTCCCGGGACACGGCGGGCACCCGCACTACATGTTTGGGGCTGAGGGCGCACTGGGCCCTCACTGTGGGCGCCTGCTGCTGCGTCCGGCCCCACCTGCCCATGGTCCCACAGGCTGCCCTCGTCCCCCACCTCTGTCCGCCCCCTACTCAAATGCCAAGTGTCCACCGTGGCCCCGGGGCCACACACGCTCTCATTCCACCTGGTGCGCCCCCGGCTCCTCATGCCTCATCTGCACTCGAACACGTTCCCACAACCTATTACGGCCCGTGGGACGTGACGGGCCCTCGACACAGATTCGGTAATGCCGGCGCACAGGTCCATTGACTCCAGAGCGCGGGAGCTGGGAAACAAGGCTGCCTGCCGTCCGGGGCAAGGGTAACAAATTCCAATGCCCAGAAGGACTCAGAGGGTGTCAGGGAGTGATGTGGGCCGATGGCAGCCGTGTGGGGCTGGGGAGGCTGTGTCCTCTGCTGTCACCGCCTACAGCCCAGCAGACTGACAGCACTTGGGGTACGTGGGAAGCTGGAGATGGGACTCCGTATGGAAAATCTCCAGATGTTTAAAAGTTGGCTACGGACTCAAAACTTGACACACACGGTTGGTGCCAAACAGAAATCTCTTGAGGGTTCGACTTTGGCCTGCCAGCCTGTAGGAGGACAGGCAGGGAGGGAGAGGCTGGCGCCTCCCAGGCCACCCTCCCAGGTGCACTCACGCCATGGACTGGTGGAAGTCGGATAGGTCCTTCTGCGTCGCATGGAGAAAGAGGATGGTGGCAGCCTGGGGACTCAGCGACCCGTCCCAGGAGGTACTGCCTGCCTGAGGACACAGGCAGAAGGGTGTTGGGACCTGGCCGGCAGGCTCCGCGCCCCTCCAGCCCCGGGGAGGGCAGTACCTGGTGCCGGGTGACCTCATGGGACACCAGCTGCTGCAGCAGGTGGAGATGCACCGTGTAGCTGGGCTGGGAGCGGCTGGCCTTCGGCGCTCTCTGCAGCAGGGCCGGCATGGCGGTGAGGAGAGGCCCCCGTCCCCGGAGCAGCCCGCCCCACACAGGCAGGCCACTGGAAGAGCCCTGCTCCCGGCCCCACACCTACTCGCTTGTGAATGAGCTGGAGCTGGAGGTGGCACTGACCGCGGTCTGGGTAGGTCTCGGTGCAGGGCTCCAGCCGGTACCACTGATCCTCCCGGCAGCGCAGGTCCTGGCGGGCCAGGTGGGCAGGAGGGCCCACGCCCACGGGCAGCATAAGCCTCACACGGTTGGGGGCAGAGGGGCGACAGGAGGCTGGCCCCAGGCTCCCCTTGGTGTGGACCCAGAGCCCCTCCCCTGAACCCCACCCGAACCCCTGTTTCCTGACCCCACTCACCTGTAGCCTCAGAACCACGTTCCCCAGAAAATCGTCCTGGCCTTTGTCCTTTCGCGCCTCCTTAAATATCCTGTTCCAGGCAGGGGCCATGAGGAAGACGGGCCAAGACCCTGCGGGGTCAGGCTGGGATCCAGCCCCCTCCTGCGACCCCCCGGGCCTGGACAGAGCCTGTAGCCCAGCAACCGACATGCAAGCATGGGGACGGCAGAAAGAGCCCACACTCCTTCCCGCCGGAACCCGTTCCCGTGGCATTCACCTTCGCAGTCCATGCAAATCTGTGAGCTCCCCGAGCTTCTGCCTGACAGACTCCACCGCGTCCATGTCCCTGCGGAGGGCGAGGGTTTGAGCAGGAGGCAGAGAGGGTGTCCCGGGAGCCCTTGACCCCTTTGGGAGAAGGATCTGCCAGCCCGAACCGCCCCCCTTCTCTCCCTGACCCCTTCGGGCAGGGCATGCTCCTCACCACATGTCCAGATGGAAGCTCGAGGTGTTTATGTCCTCAAACTCCCTAGGGGGAGAGAAGGGCCTGGCTGAGGGCCTCGGAGGGCCGGACCCCAACCACAGCCTGTCCCCGGAAGCTCCCACCCCCACTGACCCACCATCCCGTCCGAGCCCCTCCTTGCAAACTCTTCCTCCCTCTGCTAAGCTAAGGCTTCAGCCCACCCCCCACATCAACCCAGCGGTGCCCAACCCTCCACACCCTCCCAGCACATGTAGCATGTGTGCCTCCTGTGTGTCTCCGGCCCAGGGAGCAGGCCCCTCCTCCGGTCAAGCCAAGTTCCCTCCCCGGAGCCAGGAAGTCCTGCTGATCTCTTGGAGGGGATAGGGGCTGCGGCAGGGCCACGTACAGGATGAAGGTCTCCTCCCAAACGGGGTTGAGTGTCTGGGTGATGACCTGGGTGCGGTGGGTCTGCTCCTCCGGGATGGTGTGCCTTACCACAGCCTTCTGCCGGTGCCGGGACCCAGGGCTGCCTCCCTGCGGGCCCACCCCCTGCTCAATGCCCAGCAGGCAGTAGGGGTCACTGAATCCTGGGAGGAGGGGAAGGACAAGGCTGCCAGGGTGTCGGCAGGGCTCCCTAGGAGACTCCCTCATCACCCCAATCCCAGGGGCAGAGTCCCCCCCATCCCAGACTCAAAGGCCCTGGGGCCAGCAGCACCCAGGGGGACATCCAGGAGCTGGGAATTCCAGCTGAATTCTGGGACAGACTCATGGGGAGAAGGGGGAGCTGGGAAGAGGGCCCTCAGGGCCCCTCACCCCCTACTCACCACTGACGTCTTTGCCCAGAATGCCCTTGGCTTGTTTCACGGTTGCCTTTAGACAAAATATTGGCTTCTAGAAGGACACAAGGGTGAGCCTGAGTCCCAGAGGGAGCTGGGCTTCTCAGCCCCTCTCCTAGGGTGGTCCCGGACCAGGGTTACCTCAAGCTTCTGCACCTGCTGCAGCATCTGCCGGTGCTCCTCGGGCTCCATGTGGAAGGCCTGGGGGGAGGAGTGCAGGCGGCTGGGGGCACAGGGTGGGGGCAGCTGGGCGGGGAAGGGAGGACTCATGGTCCGGGCTGCAGGACGGTGGGCGGAGCGGGGGCCTCACTCACCTCCTGCAGGTACCGCAGCAGCTCAGAGGCCTCGCGCACATGGTTGGGCTCAGGCTGACCCAGGCGGTGCAGGACGGTGTAGAGAGCTTCCTCATAGAGCAGGGCCCGCTGAGACACAGCAGGGCCACCTCAGGACCCCCGTCTGCCCACTGCAAGGTGAGCCCCCCCCAGCCCCCCCTGGCCCCAACACTGCACGGCCGGAGCTGAGACAAGGCACCCACGATGTGCGGGGGGTGGGGGGTTAAGGCCCAGAAGTGCCCCCCTCCCCTGCTGGGGCCAGTGGCCAAGGACTGTGTTCCCAGCACCTGCCTGCCTCCCCAATATTCCAATTCTTACCTCCTCAGGTGAGAGGTGGTGGGATGGAGGCTCGATCTGGGGAGCAAAGTGAAAAGACAAGGTGTCCCCAAGGCCTGGACCAGGGCTCAGACAACAGGAACGGTTCCTTACAGAGCCGGCCAGGCCAGGCCAGGGCTGCAGGGTCCCTAGTTTCCGGCCCCCAACCCACCAGAGCTGCACACCTGTTCCCATAGCAGGCCTCCTGGGAGTCCAGCCACTGGGCCGCCCTCCTTGTCCCCTGGCCTGCTGTGGCTGAGGTCCATTGGTGCTCAGCTGCCCCAGCAGCGTGAGCTCTCTACACCCTTGGCCCCAACCTTCCTTCCTTCCCCAGAGGAAGCAGCTCTGCTTATCGGGAGGCCACGCTCCGCACCCGCGCGGCGGAAGTGAGGCCCAGCAGTGGAGGTGGGAGGCTGGGGGTCATGGCAAGCAGGCCTGGGGGCTGCTCCGCTGATCCCCAAGCAGCCGGGCCCACAGCAGGGACACTCCCCGTCTAGTGGAGCCCGTGCCTTCGGAGCTGGAAGACCAGAGGCTAGGGCGGCAGGAGGCCCCTCCAGAGGGAGGGGGCTCAGAGAGGCTCTGACCCCAGACCCGAGACCCGGGGTAGCCCAGAGAGCACACAGCAGACCCCGGCCTGCTAACCCAGAAGGCCCTGCCCGGGTGCCATGACAGGAAGGCAAGGGGACCACATCCTCAACCCCAGGCCGCGAGAGGTGGAGCCCCGGACCCGGAGACCCGAGAGCCCCACCCTGGCTGCTCTCCTCCTCACTGAGGTCACTCCTACCTCCTGAGCCTTTGGGGCCAGGGGATCCTGCAGATCTCTGACCCTGCGGCGCCTTATCTTGATGGCCTGGCGTAAGAGGGGAGGGCGCCGCTGGGGCTGGGAGAGGAGTGTCGCCATGGTGGCCGCTCTGCCCTTCCCCTCCACCGAGCTGCTGCCACAGGGTGAAGATAGTGAAGCCGCAGGATTATGCAAAGAGCACCGGGTGCCACCCTGTCCAGGGAGGGGTGGGGGCGGGCGGGTGGGGGGAGGTTCCGGGCAGGGTTTCACCACCTCCGAGGCCTACCCCTTCCTCCCTCGGCCGGCTGGATCATGGGAGGAACTCTCTCGCAGGCTGGAGGCAGGTGGACCCAGTGGGCGGGTCCGGCCCCACCCTGCCCTCCCACGGAGACCCTGGAGCGTGTTGTGGGGGGGTCCAGTGCTCCCCAGCAGGCGGCGTCAGGGCCAGCCCGGCCTGCACCACATCACGGGTATGCCCAGCTGGGCCAGGGACCGAGGGGGGCCGCCCTGCGTCAGTAGGGGTTCTCACCCAGACTTCCCTGAATGCACCCAACACCCAGGGTGGAGGCCAGGGCACAGGGTGGGGGCTCGAGAGAGCCGTCTCCCCAGCAGGCAGCCAACTGCTCGGCCTGCTCTACCCCACCGGTGACATTCCACCAAGGTGACGGGGCCCAGCGACGCCGGGCCGGGCGGAGATGGCCCTGGGGCCCCCACCCCCACAAGGACGGTCAGGAGGTGCTCCTTTCGAATGCCCTTGTAGGGGGCTAGCCAGCCCCAGGGGCTCCTGGGCGGGGCCGGCCAGAGGAAGAGGCTAGCGAGGCGGTGCCGTCCAGCCAGAAGGGACAGGAAAACGGACACTCCAGTGCTCCCGTGCTGGGCTTTCTCAGAGCTCCCGGACCCACGGGCGCGGTGCCCGCAGCCCTCCTCCAGGCCAGGGCCCAGGGGGGTGCAGGCGCTGGGAAGGACTCTGGCTGTTTCCTCCCCTCCCCCCAGACACGGAGTCTCCCCAAAAGTCACGCACTGGGGGCACTGCCGGACATGTTCCTCCTGCAGACACCTCCCCGCCTGAGACGGGGGCCAGGGCTGCATTTCCATGTGGTGGTGAGCACAGCAGGCCAGGCCCACCTCCAAGGCCTCTGGCCCACGGCAGCTGCTGGGCTGCCCCAGGCCCCAGGCAACCCCGTGGGTGGGCCAAGTTGCCCAGTAACCGCCACCTGGGGACACAGCCACCTGGGGACACGGCCGTGGGAGGCCTTAGCGTCCTGGGCCCCAGAATGCTGTGGGAACCAGGGGCTCTCACGCAGGGAGGGAACGTGTCCCCAGAACCCTCCAGGGCCCTTAGCAGCCGCACCCTTCTCTTTTCCCAAGAGCTCACACTGGTCACCACGCACAGAGCCAGAAAGGGTCCAGTCACTTCATTTTTACTACTTCACATTTTCAGCAAACAAATCAAGGTGCAAAGAGGGTTTATTTCACATTAATATATTAACTGGTTTTGTTTTGTTTTTTGTCAAATAAATAGGGAATTCTCTTTAAATACCCATCTCCTCACTTCACAGCCAGTCCAGAAGCAAATAAGAGCAAATTTTAGTGCGTCCAGGGGGCATATCACCAATTAGGCATGAAGCTTAAAGGGAAGAGGGCAGGGTGAGGGGCTGGTGAGGGGTCACGGTCAGCACACTGGCTCAGGCCAGGCCCCATGGGTCAGGGGCCTCTGTTCCAGCCCACTGAGCAACCCCCAAATGGCATGATGGAATGAACATGCATTCTCCAGTTCCAGTCTGAGAAGCCCCTTCTAGAGGAAAAAGAGAGAAGGCAGAGAGGGAAACAAAAGCCAAAAATACAAGGAGGGAAGCAGCAGCCTGGCCTGATGGCGGCCCGCCTGACAGAGGACAGGGAGGGGCAGGTGAGTGTGACCAGGCTGGAGGCTGGCTGGGATTAGAATGTAGGCTGACAGTCCAGTGAGAAGGTGACCTTCCACAGTGAGGCACAGACCAGAGTGAAGGGAATGTGAGGGGGGCCCGGCGGGGGCCCTCAGGAAGACGCGAGGCTGGTCTGAGGGAGCTCACAAGGCTGAGTATAAAGTAGATTCCAAAACGAGGGAGCTGGACTGCGGCAGAGGAGGTGGCCAGAGACTCCCTCTGGGGGCAGAAGCTACTAGAGCAAGCCAGAAACGAGACGGATGCCTTCGCTCCTGAGCAGAGCCCCAGAGATGGTACAGGGAAGGGCATCCGAGCAGCGCCGTGGGCTCCGAGCTAGCTTGAGAAGTGGGGAGGCAGGACTCCCGAGTGGAGGGCCCCCCCCTTCCCTCAACACCAGTCCCTGGGAAGTGTTTTATAATCAGACCTGGAAGAACAAGGCCCTTCCATCACCCTCCTAGCCCCAGTCTCAGCCCCAAGGGGAAGGGAAGGGAAGAGTGACGAGGGGTGGGAGGCA
This sequence comes from Ursus maritimus, assembly GCF_017311325.1. NCBI lineage: Eukaryota > Metazoa > Chordata > Mammalia > Carnivora > Ursidae > Ursus > Ursus maritimus. The sequence goes on along the minus strand of NW_024424897.1, from coordinate 5,723,037 downwards.
GGGGTGTGAGGGGTCTATTGGGTCTTCTTATCTTCTGGTGGGTAGTAGGGAGGTGGTGGAGGCTGGTTCTAAGGAAGGAAGGAAGACAGATCTCATTAGAAGGTTCACGACAAGACAAGGTCTCCCCACCCCTCGACCCCTGCACACTGCCCGCCCGCTCCCCGTCCCTGCTCACCGTGGGCATGTAGACGTTGTGTGGGTTGCCCGGGTTGTAATAGGCGCTGGCCGCTGCTTCTGCAGCCTTGGCTTCAGCTGTGAGAGCAAACACACTTGGGGTAAGCCCCAGCCACCAGCCCTCCCCTCTTCAAGCGGCCCCTGGAGCCACGCTGAGAGATTCCCCGCCAGGCACCGCAGGGCGGGGGGCGGGGGGCACTCCCTACCTGATCCTCCCCACAATCCCGCCTGGGGGTGGGGTGGGGGGTACTGCCACCTTCTGGTTGTGGATGACCAGACAACAGAGGGAGACCTTCCCTGCCCCGGGGCACACAGCTAGCTAGCTGGGGGGGAGAGTGGGGGCTGGAATCTAGAACTTGACCAGCAGCCACCGCACTGCCCGTCCCCTGAACTAGCCCAAGGCCAGGGTCATTCACCATCTGGGGCTCCCATGCAGCAGGACAGTTAGCAGCCCAGGGTCTCACCTGCAGGAGTGGAGGGGACAGCAGGGCCACTGACCGGAGGTTCCACGGGCCCAGGGTAGGGCGGTGGTGGAGGCTGCACATATCCCATGGCCCCGTCCATCATGGGAGGTCCTGGATAGAACTCTGCTCAGCGAGACAGTGAAAGGGACCCTGTGAGCAGCTAGCCCCGGCTCCCCCAGCTGGCACCTTCCGGGCCCCTCCAGCTCCTCCATTAGTCCTGAAGCAGCTCAAAGAACAAGTCTCCCCTCGACAACCCCCTAGCCTGGGTGGGGGTGGCTGGCGGGTGGGCAGGGTGAGGGGTGGGCAGCAAAGGACACACTCACCAGGTGGGGGCGGTGGATAGGGGTAGCCAGGAGGGCAGGGGTACATTCCATTGGCGACTGGCGGGGGAAAGACATAGGCCCCGCTGGGCATGTGAGAATACCCATAGGCTCCATTGGGGGCTTCGCCTCGGGAGGCTATAAGCACAAGGGGAGAGAGAAATGAGTGTCGCCTGCCGAGGGGAGCTGCAGGGTCCCAGGAATGTGCACAGCAGACATGCCTCACCCACCCCGTTCCACTCCCCACCCACGTTTGAGCCAGCCTCAGTCAGGGAGGAAGTGAGGGAGCTGGACGGGGAGAGAGGCCAGAGCCAGGGCAGGGGTGGACGGACGGACAGATGGACAGAGAGAAAGAGGGAGGCTCGGGGACAGGGTGAGGCTGGGGACAACGTGAGGGTGTCTGCTGAACACAACCCCTGGTGATTGAAACTGTTGTTTGGTAGCTGAATGGCTGGGTTTCTTGTTTGTTTTCATGAGGCCAGAGTAAAACGTCCTGGAGTCCAAAGAGCTTTGTCCAAATGTCCTACACAGGCTCCAGGCCAGGTACACCCAGCCTTTGAGGTACAGGCCAGAGTGCCGCTAACGACAAGTCTCCTTCCCAATTCCCAGCCCCAGTCGGCCGGGGCCCGGACACTTAGCTCTCAAGTGCGTAAAAACAAAACAAAAAGTAAACAACTGCAAACAAGTTAAAACCCACACATTTCAGTACAGCTTCACCCCGGACTTTCAGACCCTTGGTACCTTGAGATGCCACCTGCAGCATCCGTTGTCCAAACTCGATGGCGCCCCCTGCCGTAAAGGTCAACTTGTAGGACGCGGAGCCTTCCCAGCCACCTGGGAGGGGAACAGGGCATCCACAGCTCAGGAAGCTGCCAGGTTACACCTGAAGAGCCGGCTCTCTGTTCTCTCCGGGCCTCCGTCCAGAAAGGGCTGGCTCTGCAGTGCCTTCCTGCCCCGCTGCTTCTGGTATGCCGCCCGCACAGCGTGTCTGCAGGGCACTCTTTGGAACAGGGGACTTTTCTTTCTTGGAACCAGCTTTCCAAGTTATCCCGTCCCTAGCCGTGTAAGTTCATCAGCACTAAAGCCTCCCGCCCCTCCCTGAAGCAGGTTCCGTCAGCAACATGGGACATTCAACATCAGAACAGATCCCCCCTCCTGAGATGCTTAAGGATGGACCCCTGGCCCCTCAAAGCCTGGCTTCTGCCTAAGGGGAACCGTGAGCCCCTAGAGAGCAAGACTCGACCTGGCCGGGTGTGAGGGGGAGGCCAAGTTCAACACACGGGTCTCTAGTGTCTGCAAAAAAGCCCGCCACCCAGCGGGGCCTCTCCAGGTGGCCCAGGGGCAGCTGGCCCTTCCTGGCCGTAGGGAAAAGGCCATTCCCAAGAACCTGATACAGTCCCTTCCTGTACCTAAAATATGAACACACTCCCTAGGTCACGATAAGCATTTTTACTTATTTTTTTAATCATTTCTTATTTTTTTTAATCATTTGGCTGATTTCACTCCGAAAAGGTGATCTGAGCTGCTATCTTCAATGTCAGCCCCTCCTTGCTCTTGTCATTCAAAAACCCGCCTCTGCTCAACAGCTGGCAGCCCAGGTGGGGGGTCTTGGAAGGCAGTCCAGAGCCGGGAAGAGGACAAGGCTGGGGGTGATTAAAGGTCCAAAGAGGATGTCTCCAAGACAGCAGAGGCCCTGCCAGAACAGCCCTCTGGAAGCCCCCATCACCCACCTCCTGCTTCAGCCTTCACTGTTCCCTTGATGTAATTTGCACCAAACACGGGCTGCTTGATCTCACAGTCCTTCATCAGATAAAACGGCATCATGAAGGACTGCATGGCATCCTTGCCTTTGGACAGAAAGATGACCTGCAGGGAGACAGGAGGAGAGCCATCAGTGCCCACACCTCGGCCCGCCCGGCTCGGCTCTCACTTCCTCTGTGTGAGGGGTCTGCTCCCGGGACCAGGGCCTGCGGCCCCAGGGCGCACCCTGCACCAGACGCTCCTGGAGAGAGCTTGGAAGGTGAAAGACCCTACGCGTGGCTGTGGCTGGAGAGGCGGACCGTGGCTGTCCACCAGAAAAACGTGCCACTCACAGAACATGTGACAGGGACGGGCTCCGCTGCCATTTAAGTGGTGGATGTGGTGGGCAAGTGAAGGGGGCTGCAAAGCTGGGGCAGGGAGGCAGGGGGAGGGCAGTGCCGGCTTCCAGAAGGGGGAGGTGGAGCCCGAGCGTCCCAGAACGGAGAGCAAAGGTGCGGCAGCTGTTGGATCCCGGGAGAAGGGGGCTGTGCAAACAGCAAGAGTATCCCACCCCGCACGTGGAAAACCCTGTTTTAAACCCTTCAATCTGGGACCGAAGACGCCACCAGAAAAGGGGTTTTGAGGCTCCCTTGTCTCTGCCAAGTCACGATGATGAGAACTTGAAGATATGCCCCTGTCTTCCAACCATCTTAAAATCTAACTCTCAGTAGCTACGGGCAGTGACCCTTCTCCAAGAATGGCCATTTGTCTTTCTCTGGAAGGCTCTCAGTCGGCCTGGGTCATTCTCAGGCAAGGCCCATGCTGCAGTCTGGCACTCCTTGCGCTGCAGGGCTATGCCGGGCTGTCTGCCCAGCCTGGAGCTCTGGCCACACTGCTGTATCCTGCTTACCGCATCTGTCCCTCTGGATGTGCACAAAGGCCTCGTGGGCCACTCTTTCAGAAAAAAGTCATAAGTGCCTCCCCACTCCAGGCCCAAGTCACCCCAGCAGCCGCACCCAACAACATGCAGATTTTCCAGCAACGGCTCCGGAATTGCATGGATTCGATGCCCAGGGGTCGGTTTAGCTGCCCAGAGAGTCTGGTGGTTCTAGAATCCAGGAGCACGTGACAGAAACACGTAGAGTGAGGAACTAACGTTCTCCAGGTTCAGAGGCCACTGGGCTCACGAGGCTGAGGCTGACCTAAGACTCCCATCGGCCCCCAGGAACCACGAGCTTTCACACCATCATACGGCGCAACTCACCCGGTAAGGGGTAAGGTAGACGGTGCCTTTCTTGGTCCCTTTGAAGGCCTCGGGCACGTTCTTCATGTCGTTGAATGTAAGTTCCACATGGTCATAAGACATCAGGATGCTGTGATGAGAAACGAGGACAGGCCCTGATGAGCCAGTTCGGAGCCATGACCTGCTTTCCCCAGGGATTGGACACCCCCCACCCCGCCCCCCAGGTAAGCACGTGTTCAGCACGTCGGGTCTCAAACCTGTTTGGACACGGGGGCAAGGAAACCATTAATACAGCCTCGGAAGAGATGAGCAAGGTGGGGGTTTACAGAATTTCCCCAAGCCCCACATATACACCCCCCGGTGATCACAGAAGAGCTGAGGGCTTTACAGCTGTAACACCGTCATCCCTCAAATCACGTCAGATTACCTGCGTTAACTCTCCCATTTCTTCTGAGTCCCTATAGGAGGCGTCTGTTTTCACTGGTTTATTAGTACTGATACATAAACCCTCTAAGACATGACTACTACGCATTACCAAAGGTAAACCTGGGCTTCCTGAACTGGGTCTGCAGGGGTGGGAGCCCATGAAGCCCCTGAGATGATGGTCCATGCATTTTTCTGGAAGAATCTGCATCTTTCATCACTCTCAAAGGGATTCATCACTTGAAGAGTAAGGCTCACTATTTTAACGTGAAATTTTAAACATTAATTTAAACTCCAATTGCCGTACACACAACTTTTTTCAGAAATGAGGCTGAAGCATTTTCTAAAACAAGGCACACCAGTATTTAGCAGCACAGAGCCCAAAGCCAGGCAGGAGGCTCACCAGGACAGATACATTCTTGTCCCACAAAGTCCCACTAAAAAGAAAGAAAAAAAATAGGTAACAGGAGATGTTACCAAATGGCATCAAAAGTGTTTTTCCAGGCCCGGGACTGGCTCGCACACAGAGACTTACAAACTGGGAACAATGTGAGGTTTCTCCGATTATGAGATAACAAGGTCCAAGTTCACATGGTTCCATTTGTCCTCCTCCTCCTCCCAAATATCACAACTTTCTTCACTGGGGAAGTAAGTGGGAAAGAGGACTGGTACCAGAAAAGAGAAGTACAGTTCAGAGGGGCGCCTGGGTGGCTCAGTGGGTTGAGTGGCTGACCCTTGGTTTCTGCTCACATCATGATCTCAGGGTCCTGGGATTGAGCCCCGCATGGGAGTCTGCTTGTGGATTCTCTCTCTCCCTCTGCTCCTCCCCTCTGTGCTCTCACAGCACCCCTCCCAAATAAATAAATCTTTAAAAAAAAGCTCAGATAAAAGAGGTCATTACCAGGAACAGGCTGGTCAGGCAGACCCTGAGCGGGTGGAGGGAACGTCAGCATTCCGAAGCCGGGGGCACCCCAGGCTTTCTCCTGACTCATCAAGCATTCCTGCGTGCTGGCCCTGGCAGGCTACAAGGCTCGGATCCCACCAAGTCTCTTCTGCGGACTCAGACTCCTCGTAAGCCTTCTGCCTTCAAGAGGCATTTCAGGGTCAGCATAGCTCAACCAAGCTAGAATGTTTAATTCCCGAGCTCACGGAGAAAGAGAGAAGCCACCGAGAAGTCCAGAGACTGGAGAACAGACGACAGAATTGACTGGGGGGGAGGGGGCAGGGGGAGAAAGTAAGTCTACTGCTGGGAGACTTCTGGTCTGGCAGGTGACCCAAGTTAACAGGCATTCAAGAGAAAGACAAAAGGATAGACACCGTGCCAGGAAATGTGTTCGACATTTGACAAACGTTATCTATTTAACTGCACCTTTGGGCCTCAGTTTCTCATCTGGAAACTCAGCAATTCTGGAATATACTGGAAGGCTATGTACTGGTAGTTAAGCCTATTCAACTTCCGAGTGAAAGACGCCTTTCCCGGAATCCCATCTCTGTTATTTACAGCTCTGTGATCTCAGGCAAGTTACTTAACCTCTCCGCGCATGTTTCCTTACACGTAAAATGTGTAGAACAGTATGGTCCGCCGCGCCGCACGTACATATTAAATAAGGTAGAAGAGGAGCGCAGCCTGGCACGTAGTAACGTAGTAACCGCCCAATAAGTGGCAATTATTTTTGTCTAACGCTCTTCCCACCTCTCGAAGTCATCGACTCCGGGAAAGGGGCTCAAGAGCGATCCCGGTATCCCACCTGTCTCCCCAAGCCCCGTCCCCCTCCAGCCGCTGCGCCCCCCCCATCCCACGGCTAATCGCGACATCCCAGCCGCTCCTCCGCGACCCACCCTCCTGCCTCCGGCCCCGCCTCCAGCCGTTACCCACCCCCACCGCACCCCGACACTTTACTCTGCTCACGGGTTTATTCCCGACCGCCCACTCGTCCACCGCCCACGCCCGCCTTTCCCTCCTCCAGGATCCTTCCGCAGTGTTTTCACCTCTCGGTGTTGTTGACGATCACTCCGCCGCCCTCCGAGTGATTCTTGTTGAGCGCCATAGTCTCTCGGAAAAGGGTCCGGAGACTCCCAACGCAGTGCGCTTGCGCCCCTCTACGGCCCGCCCCTAGTGGCGTCGTTCGTATTAGAGGCAGCCAATCACAGCTCTTGCGCGGAGCCTGGCCCAACCACCTGATCTCGAGCGTCACGTGGTAACAGTTTACTCACCCCCCCCCCACTTTCGCCTGCATCACAAACAAGCTGAAGACTACAATTCCCAGAAGGCAATGCTCCCTCAATCGGCTTTTCCCTGCGCTAGTGGAAGGATGCATTGTGGAACTTGTAGTCTTCCCGGCCGTAGGCCTGGATTGACTTCCCTAATTGCATAACTAATCGGCTTCCGCATTCCCCACTGTCCATCCCGTCTTCAAAGGGGCAGGAATAAACAATTGGACACGCCACAGGGGAATTAATCATAAAGGCCCTGAGCACAAAAGTGCCTACTCACAGAATGGGGGTAGTAATCTAAACCGGGTGTGGGAAATGGTGAACAGTCATTTTCTGGGGCATCTTTATCGTTCAAAGAACACTTGCGGAACCCTGAGTCTGACTTTACCCCGGATCCGGGTAGTCACTGGAGCCTTGTAGATGAGTGCAAGGCCCGGTTCCAGGACGTGATGGGCTGGCGGGCTAGCTGGCAGAGAGGAGTCAGGAAAAACTTTCGTCCGTGTCATGAAGTCAGACCCAGACCCTCCGAGGTTGGGGGTGAGAGTGTCCGTGTGGGGAGGAGAACCCGGTGCCCGGACCTGACGCCTCCACCAAACCCACTGTCCCGTGGGGAGAGCCCCCACCTTCCGGCCGCCTCCACCGCTGCCGGCCTCGCGGTGGCGCTGCTCCCTCTAGAAAGTTCTGGCTTTCAGTCCGGCCCGCCCGGCCGCGTTCCAGCTGGAAGATTTAAACAAGACTCGCAGTAATTGAACGGAACTAGGCACAAGGCGAGACCTGCAGCCCCATCATATGGCTCACAAAATAGAGCTGACTCATGTCAGCTCGGGACCCAGCGCTGGGCGGCGCCCTTTGGCAGCTGTGTTATTATGTAAACTACCCCCACCACCGAGGCGGATCTTTAAGGGGGGAGAAAAGGGGGTGTCACTCCCCACGTGGCGGTGCTAGTGCAGCATTAATCTTAAGGGATCAGAGTTTGACTTAAAGCAGACAGCTGATTCCCTGACACGTGATGGCCAACCTGGGGACCCACCTGCCTGACTTACCTCTTGAGAGAGATTTCCTAGGTGAAGAATCAAAACCCAGAAAAGATTATGAGACCTGTAAAAGCCTTCTGTGAAGTCTTAAGCAAAGCAGGTGGGAACTTGAGGGACAAGTGCAATGAACTACTGCATGATAGACATGAAAAGATCTGCCCCAGTAGTTAAATTAATTTTGGCACATGAAGTCTATGCTGCTGTTTAAAAAAAAAATGAAGGCAAATTCTATGTGCAGATCTAGAAAGATTGCCAGTCTGTTAAGTACAAACAGGTGTATGAATATGCTTCTGCAAAAAAAAAACCCAAAAAACAAAAAAACTTTCACTTGTCTTAAAATTAGGATCTAGATCTAGATATAAAATTTCTGGGAGGAGCCGCCAGACATTGTTTTTGGCATTATCCCACTGAGGCATGGGTCTGGGAATCGGGGTGGGCTGGTGACTCTGTATATCGTATACTTCCTTGTACTGTTTAATTGTTTACCGTGCACATTCTACATATTAACAACACATTTCAAAAAGAAAGCGAAAATCCACCCAGTAAAGGTTATGCAAGAACAATTGCTTTGAGGACCATAAAAGGGAAGGTGGGGAGACAGTCCAGTCCCACCGCCAGCCCTTTGCGGAACTCCATCAGTGGCAGCTTTTGGAGGCCTTGTTGAGAACTAAAATACACAATCATGAAAACACAGTATACACAGCTGAGGCCACACTTAGGCCTCCTGACAGGAGAGGAAATGTGTTGAAGAGGAAGTCAGAGCGGAGAAAAGCCAGCAGGCTTCGTTGGTTCCAGCTTCAATGTCCAACTTTTGCAAGTTTAATAAAAGCATATGACTGTGGGGCACCTGGCTGGCTTAGTCAGTAGAGCATATGACTCTTGGTCTCGGGGTTGTGAGTTCGAGCCCTACGTTGGGTGCGGAGATTATTTAAAATCTTAAAAAAAATAAAAGAAAATCTGAAAAAATAATAGTAATAAAATTAAAATATATGACCACATGAACACATCGTTCGAGTCACCCCCAGCTGTGAAGGGGAGCAGTGGTTTCCAGTACCCATGCTGAGGGCAGCTTATTGCGGAACCAAGTCAGCGGCAAAGTGTTCCATCTGGGCCCAGGGCTCAGACCTCAGACATCTCCTGCCTTGGAGTCCGCACAGGCTCTGCATGTTTCCAGAAATGATCACTTTTCGTTGAGCTGTCATCGTTGCTATTCTCCAGAGGGAAGCTTCCTGAGTGGCATGCTAAGCAGGAGCCCAAGTAAGCCTGACATACTGCTCCCTTCACCCAGGACAGCCAGTGCCCAGTCACCCCTGAAGCCCGGGGAAGCATCATGTCTTTGCCCCCGTGAGCAGAACAAATACCATTGGTACTGAACAAAGAATCATTTTCTATGTGTGCCACAACATTAAAAAGATTAGATTATTTTTAAAAGAAGCAGTTTACCAGATGGTGGCTTTTTATTAACCTTGACCCATAGTAAGAAGTACATTTTATATCAAGACTGGGTACACACGGATTCGTATTTTTAAGTGCAACTGAGAAAGGAAAGACCTGGGGCACCTGGGTGGCTCAGTCAGTGAAGCGTCTGCCTTCAGCTCAGGTCATGATCCCGGGGGTCCTGGGATCGAGCCCCACATCGGGCTTCCTGCTCAGTGGGGAACCCACTTCTCCTTCTGCCCCTCCCCCCCAATGCGAGTGCGCTCTCTCTCTGTCATATAAATAAATAAAATCTAATAGAAAAAGGAAAGACACGTTTGGGACTGAAAGAGTAAAAATCAACTCAGACTGAAGTAGAAAACAGCAGCACAGGAGTCAGGCTGGGAGGAGAGACACAGAGCCTACAGCAAAGCTAGCAGAAGGCATGGTTTCTTCCCAAGGACATGCGGCCTCTCAGTGACTGCTTTCTTATCAGTGGTACCCCTAGACAGGCTCTGCAATTCCCAGCGAGTAGTGGGGGTGCCCCTGTGCTAAGCCTCTCACCTGCTGCCAGCCCCCCATCCCCAGGCAGTCCCCACTGCTGCTGATTCCTTCTCAGGAATGGCAGCCGCTCTAGAACTGATCCTTGTTTTCCGTGGGCCCTCTTCGGAATCCTCCAGAACCCAAACCTGACAAGAGCTGCTTCCCTCCTCCCCGTAGAGGATGGATGGGCGCCCAGGGCAGGCCTGCAGGCCGTGTAGGCTGGTGGCTGCCTGATGGGGCTTGAACACAACTTTCCTGAAATGACACCTCCCCTTACTTTACGCGGCTTAAGAACACTTTCTGTTGCATTAGTTAGCACGTGGAGAAGTATTACTGCGACCTTGCAAGCCCAGGAAAAGGCCCCTGGTGCACCAATTCACAGATCCCCTCTTGAAAGGGACATTTTAGAGAAAAAGAACTGTCAGCCACTGTTGGGTCACTGGGCTCCTGACTGAAGACACTGGGTGGGTGAGTGGGTAACTAATCTCCCAGAACAAATCTTAATGCTATTAAAATGTATCTAAAAATTGCTTAAGCGTTTTATCGCACATGCTATTTTTTTTTTCCTAAAAAGAGACAGAATTGCATCAGCTAAAAGCAAAAAATAAAAGATCGTCCCAGCTTTGGGACACTTTTTATTTTCGATTTGGATGTACTCTGCAATTTTCTATTTTATTTGGTAATTTGAAAAATTACTAATTGCTATGCGCTAAATTGATTTTGCGATCTTCAGCTTGGAAACCCCTGTTCCAGAAGAAAGGCTGAGGGTGGGGGTGGGTGGGATGGGAGCAGGACAGAAGGGAAGGGAGGGTTGAAGTTGAGGCTAGCACCAACTCCCCCACCCGTCCCCCACCACGGGGACCTGCACCCACCCAGCTCCTGAAGCTGATGCTGTCGCATATTTGGGGTTCCCGAGTCGGTATGCTGAAGGGTTGTATCAGTGTGCTTTAGGTAAGTCTCGGCCCCTTTGTGTGGCAGAGCAGCTGTGTGGATATTACCTTCTTTCTTCACTCTTCGTGAGGTAGCCATCTTCCCATCTCTTACCCAAGATGGCAGGCGAGGCTTCTTGCTCCCAGGGTGGGCTTATGGGTTCTCTAGCAGACGTTCTCAGTGCTGGCTGAGCACAGAAGGGGCCACATCCTTCAAAGACAGAAAGGCCCACAGTGTGCAGCTGGGGCTGTAGGGCTAGACAGGGGTGAGTGGCTGGACTTAGGAGACGGGGTGCTTTCCAGAGCCCAGGGACAGGAGCAGAGTTTGGGGGATTCTCCAGTGGTAGTTCCCCCGGCCTGCTCCCGTCCGGCAATCCCGAGAGGTGGGGTGTGGCTGTGGGAGTAGGGGCTGAACACCAAGAACTGTGGTTTGGGGTTGTGTGAAAGGGTCCAGTCAGAAGACAGAAACCACAGCAACTTTTGGACCAGGGAACATTTACTGTAAAGAGTTAAAATAGGTATAAAGCTACGGTCACGGAAAAGTTGAAGTATCCCAGGAGTGTGCGAAGCCGCCACCACCCATGAAGAAGACGTCCTGTGCTGATGGGGAGCTAGGAGCAGCTAGAGAATGGGGCTCCTTGCTCGCCTCCAGCCCCCGAGCTCTCTAGTGCCCCCTGGTGGCCAAGCCTGGCAGGGAGCCGCCCGCGGTGGCCCCTGGACCCCAACATCCGGAAGCCGAATGTACAGGGCAAGTGTTATGGGTTGAATTGTGTCCTCCCCAAATTCATATGTTGACATCCTAACCCCTAGTACCTCAGAACATGACCTTAAATGGAAGTAGGGTTGTTGTTGATGTATTTAGTAAAGATGAGGTCATTAGGGGGGCCCTAATCCAATATGACTAGTGTCCTTATAAAAGGGAAGTTTGGACACAGGCACACAGGGAGAAGGCCATGTGAAGATGAGGGCAGAGCTCTACAAGCCAAGGATTGCCAAATGTTGTCAGCAAACTGCCAGGAGCTAGGGGTCTGGTACACATTCTCCCTCACGGCCTCAGAAAGAACTCAATCTGCCAAGACCTTGATTTCAAACTCTGGCTTTCAGAACTCCGAGACAATAGTTTCTGTTGTTTCAGCCACCTACTTTGTCGTCCTTTGTTATGACAGCTCAAGCGGACGGCGACAGTGGGTTTGGAGCAGAAGGACAACAGCTTGGCGCGATCCCCAAACCTTGCTTGGCCCAGGGGAGAGAAGGCTCGCCGTACAGGGACCACTTGGGCCCAGACAATGGGCATCTCAGCAGCCGCCCCTGTGGAAAAAAGATTCCCAACCCCCCGAGGAGCTCTCCTGTCTGGTGGCACCGTGTAAAGCCCGGATGATGGTTCTCCCACCACCACCCTTCCAGACGTGCCTGAGGTAGAATACCTGACCCTCTTGGCAAAGGGCAGCTCATAATCAAATTTTATTTGATTTAGGGAAAACACTGACGTTTCTTGTACCTGCGTGTTACGGGACAAATTCGTGCTTGATACACCAGTTTTTTTCACTCAGCCCATAAGTCTCTCTCCACTAAGCCAGTGAGAGAAAGAAAACGCTTGGTGACCTTCCCTTTTCAGCCATCTGCTGCTGGTTGGGTGGGCTGCGACGCTGGAGTGGCAGATGCCACGTCAGGCGTAGGTGATGGGGACGTGAGCTATGTCCGGGCAGGTCACTGTGACTGGGTCTTTCAGTAGCGCCCTTCCTTGCTCCTCCATCAGGAGGCAGAGCCAGGGCACGTCTGGGGTGCTTTCTGGTTGCTATGGAGATGAGCCCCACCCCACGTTCCCAGGCCAGACCTTCCAGCTCTGCAAGGCCTGTTGTGAGCAATTCCTGCTGCAGGAGCGTTTGCGCAAACGCTGTCTGTTTCCACTTCTGTGCCTCCAAAGCCCCAGAAAGCCAGAAAGACATGGGCGTCACCTCTGAAGGTGTCCCCACCCCAGCACATGAGGAGCCGCCCCTCTGAGGGAGGGGACTCAGGGAGAAGAGAGACCAGGAGAGGCTGTCCTGGAGGTGGGCCCCTCCCCGCTCTCCCAGATGCTCCTTTCCAGCGGTTGGGAAGGACTCCTCTCCGTCTTCAGGGAAAGACGCAGGGTGGGGCGTCCTTCGTCCTCCTCGTCCACTTTTCCCTCCTTAAAGCCACTTCTCACCTAAATTACAAAGTGATTTTAGACCTGCAAATCTGATTGTACTGTTTCCCCAGGTGACACCCTGCTCCCAGGAAAAGTCCAGAATCCTGACCAGGCCCTGCCCAGCCAGACCTGGCTGGTTCACCTCCTGTTGTTCTCTACCCTCATTGCCCTCCCGCCCAGGAGTGGGAGTGCTTTGCCAGGCCCCGCCCGCCCCAGGCCTGCTTGTCCTTGGCCGGAGGCCTCAGCTGTCCGTCCCAGAGGTCACCCCTGGAAATGCCCCTCCCCGACCCTAGTAGGGTCCCTTCTTGAGGCCACCAGGCTTTTATTGTTTTCTTCTTTTTTTCCATCTCTGGGAAATGTGGGTTTTGTTTTGTTTTGTTTTATTGTAGTGGAAGGGAGGCAAAACTTCCCCCTACCTTCTTGGGGTCTCTAGTGGGACCTGAGAATTCAGTCAACATCCCACAGATTAACGGGAGAAAAGCAGACAGATTTCATTTTTGTATGTACCCAGCTGCCTTCGCAGGAGAAAGAAGACCCCAAAACTTAGGCCTAAGTGCTCATACACGAGGCTGCCCAGAGAGGAGTCATTGCGGAGAAGGCTCAAGGACATTGTCTCAACAAGGCTGGTTTGTGCAGATGTCTCTCGGCCTCAACATCCCCTCTCTGGTGATAAGAATGTTCTTTTCCTCCTGGCGTAGGGAGGCGGTCTTTCACGTGGGAGTTTTATCTCCTCTTTTCAGGAGGAAAAGGGGAGGCCAGCTCGCCTTTCCTGCATCTGTTGTCTTTCAAGTCTCTGTCACTCAGGAGACATGTTCCGAACCCCCTCCGCGGTAAGATATGCATCACATGAAATGTGCTGTTTTGGGGCGCCTGGCTGGCTGTCAGTAGAGCATGCGACTCTTGCTCTCGCGGTCATGAGTTCAAGCCCCACGTTGGGGGTAGAGTTTACTTAAAAGAAATTTACTGTTTTAATCTTTATTTATTTGAGAGAGAGAGAGAGTATGAGCAGGGGCAGGGGCAGAGGGGGAGGGAGAAGCAGGCTCCCCACGGAGCAGGGAGCCCGACTGCATCCCGGGATCCTGGCATCATGACCTGAGCCGAAGGCAGATGCTTCACTGACTGAGCCCCCCGGGCGCCCCAGATTTAATCTTTCCAAGGGTACCGTTGGGTGGCATTAAGTACATTGTCGTGCAGCCGTCATCACCATCCGTCTCCGGATCTTCGTCATCGGCCCGAACTGAAACTCCGTGCCCGCTAAACGCTGTCTCCCGACCCCCGCTTCCCCAGCGGCTGGCGCCGACCATCCTACTTTCCGTCTCTGAATTTGCCAGTGTAGGAGCCTCGTGTAAACAGAATCATACGAGCTTTGTCCTTTCGCATGCGGCTTATTTCACTTGGTGTGACGTCTTCGAGGCCCCTCCGTGCGGTAGAAGTGTCAGAGCTTCTTTCCCTTCCGAGGCTGAATAATATCGCGTTGTATGTAAACACCGCATTACGTTTCTCCGTTCATCCATCGACGGACATTGGAGTTGCTTCTGCCACCTGCCTGTTCTGAAGAGCTTCGAGAACGTGGGTGTGCAAGTATCTGGCCAAGTGTCCGTGTTCAGCGTTTTGGGCATGTCCCGAAGTTGGGGTCGAGGCCCTTATGCGACAATTATCGCGTAGCCCTTTGTGAGGTCCCCTGAGGGCAGGGCATCCGTGTTTGGGTCACTCACGCCTATCTCCCTAGCACCGAGCACGGTGCCCCACGCTGAGTAAATAGGGTTAAATGCGTGAGCAAAAGTTTCCAATCTTATCGGGGGGGACGTAATGTAGTGTCCTGACAAACGAAGGTCTGGGCTCATCTTTAGCTCCTGAAGAACAGATCTGCGGAGCCCCCCAAGGATTGACAAATCCCCCAAGAGTATTGATTTTACTCAGTCTGAGAAATGATAATAGCAACAACACTTATTGAAAGCTCACTCTGGGGGCGCCTGGGGGGCTCAGTTGGTGAAGCGTCTGCCTTCAGCTCAGGTCATGATCCTGGGGTCCTGGGATTGAGCCCTGTTTCAGGCTCCCTGCTCAGCGGGGAGCCTGCTTCTCCCTCTCCCTCTGCTGCTCCCCTTGCTTGTGCTCTCTCTGTCTTTCTCTCTCTCTCTCTTTCTCTCTCTCTCTGTCAAATAAATAAATAAATAAAATCTTAAAAAAAAAAAAGTTCATTCTGTGCCAGGACCTGTGCCAACCATGTCACCTAAATTATCTCTTTCAGGGGCGCTTGGGTAGCGCAGTCGTTAAGCGTCTGCCTTCGGCTCAGGGCGTGATCCCGGCGTTCCGGGATCGAGTCCCACATTGGGCTCCTCCGCTGGGAGCCTGCTTCTTCCTCTCCCACTCCCCCTGCTTGTGTTCCCTCTCTCTCTGGCTGTGTCTCTGTCACATAAATTAAAAAAAAAAAAATCTTAAAAAAAAATTATCTCTTTCAATCTTCAAAATAATGCTATATGGTTCCACTCTTATCTTGTTTCGCGAGTGAGGAAACCCAGGCGTGGAGGGGCTCAGTTTGCCCAAAGCCTACGGTCAGGAAATGGCGGAAGGGGAATTTTTAGCCAAAGCTTTCTGATTCCAAAACTCACACCCGAAAACATTCTCTACTGCTGGGGCAGAAAAGCGGTGCTTTTTATATTAAAGCAAAATGGGAGCTCTTATGGAGTAAAATTCAATTTGACTGTCTTTTAAAGATTAAGTAACATCAGATACCAAAGCCTATTTCCTGCCTGCCTCGGGGCTCTGTGCTATGGATCTCTGAGCCCGTGTCACCCAGCTCCTCCGAGGGCCCTGGGGAAGGAGGTGGAGGGTTGCACCCCAGGGGAAGCCCATGACGACCTCCTAAGGGGCTTCTGAAGCGCCTACGCATCTTCTGGAAGATGTGACTGTGTAGCAAGGGAGTGACCTACGTTCCATGTGTTGCATGGTAGCACCCAATGGGAATGCGTGTGTCGCGTGTGGGGCTGAACGGGACGCACACCCGGCAACTAGATGCCACTTTCCCCCCTGCAGAGTCCCCAGCACCAGCCCAGCGGGGCCATCTGCAGGCTTCAACCCTGCCCAGTGCAGCCCTGCCTTCCTGGCCGGGCCCTCCCCGCTTGGCCACAGTCTGGGTCCAGCCTCACCCTGAGCCTGGGAGGAGGGGAGTGTGAAGGAAGGCCCGTCTGTGAGCGTGTTCCTTGGGAGGGGACAGAGGCGGGGGACGAGAAGGGAGGGGAGAGGATGGTGGCCACTTTCCTTTGGAGCGTGGGTGGGGGGCAAATGCAAACACATGAGGATATAGGACCGGGGCTGCCAAGACAGAGCGGTGTTCAAGGCCACGGCTCAATCCGTGGTCTGGAACTCTGGAGCTCATTTTCCCACAGAAACAATGCTCAAGGGGAGGTTGGCTCCCGGCCTGGCCCAGAGGAGCCAGATTCAGCTAATAGAAACAGCCTCAGAAGACCCTTCACACTCTCTGCTCTCCACCATTGTGTGCGCCGAGTGGGGGCTCAGGCGGGGGCTCAGGCGGGGGCTGGGAGACCGCAGGCTGCCAAGGGCTCGGCTGGCCGTGGGAACTGGGGTGCGGTGGAGGGCAGGTCTTACACAGGCGACACTGCTGGGAAGCAGGGTGTGTGTGTGTGTGTTTAGATTTCTAAGCACAGGACGTACGTAAGCCATGGACCGTGGAGCTGGTGTCCCGGACTGGGTGGGCGCCTGCCTGGCCCCGTGCCTCAGTTTCTTCATCTGGAAATGATAGTGGTAGAAGGTTTGGACTAGATGGGTGGTTTTCTAACATTTTTTTCTTTTGAACACTTTCTCTTTTTGCAAGCAATCTGGATGAAGCCTGTACCAGCTGCGCTGATTAAAGTGTCTGCAGGGGCAGCGAGGGGCTGGCCCTCCTGGCTGGCTCCTCTGGCTCTGCGAGCCCGTCCTGCCTCAGTGTACCTCCTCGGAGCTTGAGATCCTCTCGGCGCATCTCTCACATGCGCCATCCCTCCCGCTCTAGCATTATCCCAGAGTCGCAGAGGAAGTGCGGGTTGCAGGGAACACTCCAGACTGGGGATATCACTGAAAGCTGGAGTCCGGCCCAGACAGCCCCTTGCTAGCTGTGCAGCCCGGAAGAGCCAGTCTCCTGCTCTGAGCTGTAAAGCGGTAAACGCTGGGATTTGGCGTTACGATGCACAAGGTTCCATGAGTTCTGGAAGTTGGGCGTCACTCTGCAAGTGGCAGGGACTGCTGTGGCTGCAGACTCGGTTAGTCAGGCCCAAATTCCAACCAGCGGCTCCCTCTGTCTAGCTCATGTTCCTGCAAAGTCAGGGACCTGAGGCTTCTTTGCAAAGGGAGTGTGTGGCTTGGTAGCAAGTCCCCATCGGTCCATGTGTGTGATGGTGACAGGAGCAGCCTTCCCCATTCTGGTGAGCTGGGGGCCCTGGCTGCCAAGGAAACCGTTCTGAAAACACGAAGCCCCAGGAGCGAGGAGGCCCCACCCGGAAAAACAACATCCTGGCTGCTGGGGCAAAGGCAGAGCTCTGAGGAGGGGCTATTTTTAGCCGCCGAGGCAGGGCAGGACTTGTATGGCCTTGCTGTCTGGCTGCATAACTCACCCATTGTCCCGTCTGACCTTGGGCTAGCGCCTGAGGCCTCTGTCTGTCTCGGTCCTCCAGGCCTGGACCCTCTCTACGGGGCACCTGGGCCACAGGGAACCCAGGGCTGGCCTGGAAACACACTGGCTGTGTAGCCTGGGGGCGCGGGGCAAGCTGACCCTGGGGGTGGGCACCCCAGGATCCCGGGCCAGGCTGCGGGGGCTCAAGCAGCAGGGGGCGCCAGGCCTTCCTGGGAGAGAAGCAAGGGCTCTGCTGGGATGCAGGGCCTTGGTCTCCCCAGCCCGGAGCCCTGGTCCAGCTGCGCGGCTGGGTGTGGAGACGGTGAGGCGGGCTCCAGAGGAGGACACAGACCCCTTTCTGGGAGATATTTTCGCCTCCAGCCACACCCTGGGGCCTTCTGGGGCACAACCCTCCCGGACTGAGAAGGTGTGTGTGTGAAAGAAGTGGGAGCTCTCAAACCCTCTTGCCCACACCCAGGAGTGGTGTCCTGTTCTGGGGGGTGTGCGGTCTGCATTTAGCCCGGGGCACAGACACCAGAAGGCAGGTCCAGAATCGGTTTGCGGCACCAAGGATGAAAATAGCTCACGGGGACAGGCCACGAGGCAAACGCTCAGGCAGCTGGGAAGACTGGGGGGCTGGCCCCCCTTGGGAGAAGCCACCTCCAGCTGCCCCTGCCCAGAACCAGGGAGCAGGGCTGCCCCAAAGGGCAGGCGCCTCTTTTCAGCCCCCTCCCCAGGAATCCTGGGACCTCCTGCCTTTCAAGACCAGCTCTCCAAAGATGAGAATTGTTGGTGGGTGGAGAGAAGGATAGAAAAAGGAGTCATTCATTCAGCAAACATTTATTCAGCCCCTCCTATGTGCCAGGCACTGTCCCAGGAACCTGGAAAAGGAGGAGCTGGGGTAGCCTGGATCTGCCCCAGCTCTGGCTTTCTCTCCCAGAAACAAGGCCTACAGGGGGACAGGATCTGAGGGGCACTTCAAGGGGTCTGCTAGCCTGCTCCTTGAGAGGTGGAAGGCCAAGTATTTGGAAGGTGGAAGCCTCCAGGAATAAGCCTGGGGAGGTGGGGGGCTCCAAGGTGCCTTCCGGGGGGCAAGATGGGGGCACAGAGAAGCATGCTTCCCAGGAGCCGAGATGCCCCTCCAGCATCACCTCCTTTTCAGCACGGAAATGCAGGACTTCTTGAGGGGCCCGATCTGCAGATGGGCGTCCACACTCTCCAGGAAGAAGGCAGGCTTGAGCCTGCGAGAGAAGAGTCCCGCAAAATGGCTGTCCAGGCGGCTCTGGAAGGGTTCGATGGGGGAGGCCAGGGTGCTGCTTCGGCGGGCCCGGGAGGCCTTCAACCTCCGAAGAAGACTCATCTTGCCGTCCCGCACGGCATAGAAGGCCAGGGCTCGGTCGGCATATTCTAGGCAGATCCCGACAGTGGGCGAGAAGGGATGGGGCAGGGGCGCCTCGAGCCCATGGAACCAGACGGAGAAGCTCCGTCCGTTCCACTGCAGGCAGCAGGAGTGGGCGTTGCGGCCCAGCCGGCCCCGGTCATAGGGCTCTTGCGGGGAGAAGTCTTCGGCCATGACCCCCACGCTGACCCAGCCCTCGATGATCTCCACCTCCCAGTAGTAGGTGCCCCGGTCCAAGGCGCCCTCGCCTAGCACCTGCTCGCAGTGGGTGAAGCGGGTGGGTGACTCGGGGTAGTTGATGGGACACAGCACCCTCTTTACACCTTTGGTCCCAAACAGCTGCAAGTACTTGTCTGCCGTGTCGCTGTCCAGGTCCACGATGTAGGCAACTGTTCCCGAGGATGGGAGAGAGACATGGGGTCGGGGCCAGGCACAGGTGGGACAGCCCCTCCCCTAGGTGCCCACCTCCCCAAACGCAGCCTCTCCCCTCCTTAGCGACCAGCACGACTCAGCCCCACTGGAGAGCACCCTGTGAACTGACCCAGTTCACCCTAAGGATGAGAGGAATCCAAGCCTGCTCGTGTTAGGGCTCAGCTCAGCAGCCGTGGGAGCGCCGGGGCGAGCAGAGGGGAGAGCCCACGTGTCCACTTACACTTGAGGAAGTAATCCCTGGGAGCCTCACTCTCGAGGTTGTTGGTGCTATCGGGGTCTTGCGACTCGGCATCGGCTGCAGAAGAGACAGTGGGGAGCGATGCTCTCCAGCGGCCCGTGGCTGGGCAGCGGCACAAGGAGCTCCCTCCTCCTATGAACCTGTGACCAAAATCCCTCTCCTCCTGCTTCCTCCCAGCCTATCCCCGGAGATGGGCACACACCCAAATATGGCACCCTGCCTTCACATGCAGTCCTGGTCCTCCGGTTCCGCCCCTGCTCCACCTTCTGACCGCTCAGCCCCTCTGAAGCTAGAGGGCAGGGCAGGGGAAGCCCCCTCGACCCCCTACGCTGTGGCCGAAGGGGCTGGGCTGGTCATTACTGAGTGGTGGCTCCGCTCACTAGTAGGAGTTGGGTCCCACCCTGCGCCAGGCACGCGGTTTCCATCTCCCACTCCCGCACGGGTCCCAGGCCTGGGGGCCTGTGTGGGGAGACTGGGGAAGGGTTAGTCACTTGGTGGGGCGCCCACCTTCCGTGCCCAGCTTCTGCAGCTCCTCCTCATCGCCGCCCAGCCCCCGCAGCTGCTCCCACTGGCTGGCACAGGCCGCAGTCAGCGCGTCTCTCACCGCCCGCACAGCTTGGGAGGACTTGGTGAAGCTGAGCTCCCTCGGGGGACCGGGCCCAGGGCCGCACCCCTCCTCCAGGGCCAGCCTCAGCGCCAGCAGCTCCTGCGCCCGATAAATGACTGTTAAGGCCTTGCGGGCTCCAGCTCCACGGGCTAGGGGGAGAGAGCTCTGCCGGGAGGATGGCACAGCCCCGGGGGGCCAGGAACCCGCTGCCTTCTCTCTCCATTCCTTGCCTGTCCCCCTTCTGTGCCCTCTCTGGCCACTAAGGGCCGCACTTACCTGCAGGAAGCTGACTGAGTCAGCCTCAGGGACCTGACCGAGGTTGTGGCGGGCCCGGCTTAGCCTATCGCGCTGCTCCTCCTGCCGCCGCAGGTCACCCTGGGAGCGGCCCAGCATGGTGGCCTCCCCCTCCTCGATGAAGCCCAGCACCTCTGATTGGAACCCCTGCAGGATGGCTGCAGCCTCAGCGAAGAGCCGGCTCACCCTCTCCCGCTCTGCCAAGGCTGCGCTCTGCACGGGACAACACGGGACAGAGGTGAGGGCAAGAACACCGTTATGCCGGCCCCATTCTTTCCAGACCCCACCTTCCCACCCTGCCCTCTTGCGGGGGACAGAGGGACCAGGCACAGCTGTCCTGGACCCACGCCAGGTCAAGGTAGCCAGCCGCTCGTGCTCAGTGGGGCCAGGCCGTGCCCGGAGCACAGGCTTCTTTGGAGTGGACCATAGCAACCTGCAAGCTCCCGTTGCCAGAAGCCTGTTGCAGGACGGCACGGGGGCGGGGTTAGCGTGGGGTCCGACCTTGATGAGGGCCACTGTGCGCCGGGACTGTGCAATGCCAGCGCCCAGCTCGTCCATGCGGTCTTCCACGGCGCTCAGGACTTTGGACTGCTCTGCCTGTGGGTGACACCGTTAATTAGCCTGGGGCCCAGCAGAGGCCACAGCCCTACACTGGTCTACCAGGCCACAGCAAGGGGAAGAGGAGGGATGACCCGGAAGTGTTGTCTGTGCATAGGTGGGACTGGGAAGGGCCATGATGTCCCGTAATACGCCAGAGGGGCCTCGAGGCCAGGCGGGTGCCATTCCCAAATGCCTGGGGGGAGCAGAGGCTGGCTGGCTTGGGGGTTGTTGGTCTCCCCTTTCTGACCAGTGGGCAAGTACAGGCGCATCGATGCCTCTCACTGTCACTCACACTCACTGGAGAGCTTCCTTCGGTGAGGAAGAGGCAGAGAGAGTGGGGTAGGCGCTGCACAGAGGGCATTCAGCTGTCTCGGGGATCCCTGTCCCCAAAGAGTCTGTGTCCCCAGTCCAGGCCTGAAAAATGGGGATTCCGGGCAAGTCCCCTGGGTCTTGTGAGTCACTGCTCCAGGCAGGAGAGACGGAAAATCCCAAGGCCAGAGGCGCCAAGACCGGGCTGGAGGCCAAAGGAAACTGGGGGCGGAGGTAGCTGAAGGACTGCGAGCACATGCTCCCACCACAGGCCCGGGAACAGCTGGACAAGAGCTGTCTGTATGCTCCGTCCACCCTCTGCCACACGCCTGTCGCCTGCCACACCCATTTCAACCCGGTGCCTCCCTCAGCCCAGGCCAAATCTGCGCTGGGTCCGGCAAGAACCCGGCCTGGCAGCCGCGCTGCCAGAATCAGCCAAGCCGGAACCCCGCGGGCCTGACTCTGCTCCCCCTTGCCTTAGACCCCCATAGGGCCCGACCGGGCTTCAGGCCCCCTGCTTGCCCTTCCAGTCCTTTTCGAGTTCTCCCTGGGTTCCTCCAACCCCCATTCCAATCTCGAGCAGAACGTCCCACAGCGAGTGGATGGATGACATTGTCAGTATTGGAAAGGACAGTAGAGAGCCTCAGGTTAGAGGAGGACATTAGGACCCTATCAGGGAAAGGGGCGGGGGCTGGGATCCCCGGCCCTCGGCTGCCCCGCGCGGCCCTCACCCGCCCGGGCGCCCCCCACGGTACCCGCGCCCACCTCCTGGAGCGCGCGCTCCTGTTCCAGCGGCACGAGCTCGTGGCCCCGGTGCTCCTGGGCGGCGCAGGCCTCGCACAGGCACACGCGCTCCGCACGACAGTAGCGCTCGAGCGGCCGCAGGTGGCGCGGGCACAGGCTTTCCTCCAGCCGGCGCAGCGGCGGCACTAGGCGGTGTCCGCGCAGCGCCGGGCTGCGCTCATGCGGGCCCAAGTGTGCGGGGCAGAACGAGGCGAGGCAGGAGAGGCAGGAGAGCGCCGCAGGCAGGGCGGCGCCCTCGGGGCACGCGTCGCATCGCACCGGCTCTTCGCCGCCGGGCCAGGGCTCGGGCGCGCAGGGAGCCGAAGGCTCCGGGGCGCTAGGCGGCGCGCTGGGCGGCGTGGGCTCCGGGGCCGGCGCTGGGGCCGGGGCCGGGGCCGGGCCGGGCCCGGGCGCGGAGCCCGAGCCCTGGCGGAGCTGCAGCAGCTCGGACAGCGTGTGGTTCTTGCGGAGCTGCAGGCCGTCGGGGAAGGGCTCCTGGCACAGCGGGCAGCGGGCCGCGCCTCCGGGTCCGCCGCTGCCACCCGTGCCGCGGTGCGGCCACAGCGCACTCAGGCAGGCCAGGCAGAAGTTGTGGCCGCAGGGCAGCGTCACCGGCTCCCGGAGCGGCTCCAGGCAGATGGGGCAGCTGAAGGGCCCGCTGCCGTCCATAGCTCCGCGGGCACCGCCTGTTCTGCTCCCGCCCTGGGAGGGACCCTGCCCGCTCGCGCCGCGGCGCCGCCCCCTGGGACCGAGGCCAAGGGTCCAGCCCCCTTCCGCCCCCGGCTCGGACCGCCCCCCAGCGCCGCAGACCCGCCTGCGGGTCCGGGTATACCCGGCGCCGGCTCAGACTGCGCGGCCGGTCTCCGGCCCCGTGCGACCCTGAGGGGCTCCTGGACGACCGACCCTCCTGGTCCAAGGGGAGGGCGGAGGGCAGAGAGTGCGAGGGGGGCACACTGGAAGGAAGCTGAGATGGAGTTCACCCCTCCATTACCCTCAGCTCCCCCCATGGCCAGGCCCCGGACTCCAGAGCGGCCGGGCGTTCCCACCGTTCCCCGCCGGCCTCGCCAGCCCCTTCGCGCTGCGGGCCTGTCCCGGGCACTTGTCAGCGAAGCTTCTGAGCTGCTGACTGCGGAGGGAATTAACCGCTGATGTGCGCGTGTTTTTGCCAGTTAGCGATTCTGTTTACCCCTCGTGGGGGAACTTGGGCTTTTCTAACCCTGAAATGGGGAGTTGACGTCACCTTCCAAGTCCCTTGTCTGAGGGAATTCAGTTCCCCTCCACGGATCCCTCACCCCACCCCCAGGCACTTGCGGTGTGCCTGGGGATAGGGGTGTGGGTTCCCCAAATGGAGGCATTTAAGGCTCACCCAGACATGCACTTAATACTGTTGTTTAAAAGAATAACATGGCGGGCCCTCTGGGGTGCTCAGCCGGTGAATGTCTGCCTTCGGCTCAGGTCACGATCCCAGGGTCCTGGGATCCAGCCCCCATCGGGCTCTCTCCCCGCCCCCTCCCGCTAGGCGGGAGTAGGCTTCTTCCTCTCCCTCTGCTCCTCCCCTCTGCTCATGCTTGCCGCCGTCGCTCGCCCGCGCTCGCTCTCTAGCGTGTTCCCTCTCAAATAAATAAACAAAATCTTCAAAAAATAAAAAAGAATTAGGGGCGCCTGGGTGGCTTAGTCGGTTAAGCGTCTGCCTTCGGTTCAGGTGGTGATGCCGGTGTCCTGGGATCCAGCCCCACCGCAGGCTCCTTGCTCAGCAGGGAGCCTCCTCCCTCTCCCGCTGCCTGCCGCTCTCCCTGCTTGTGCTCTCTCTCTCTGTGTCAAATAAATAAATAAAATCTTAAAAAAATAATTTAAAAATAAATTAAATGGCAACAAAATAAAGTAGCATTGGCTTGTAACCCAAAGTATAAAACAAACACCCATGAGTGCATACTGATATAAATAAATGGGAAAATAAATGAAGCATAGGCCAATGTCCCATTCAGAAGAACGCAACATAACTGTAGATACTCTGAGATGGAGCCTGGTTTTCCACTCCTTAAATGCGGGCCGTGCACAGCGACTTTCTTCCAAAGGGAGCAAAAGAGTCACTTTACCGTGTTGAAGCCTGGCAAGCGAGACCCCAGCCTGGTGATCAAGGTCACCGTCCACAGTGATAGGTCACGTTGACAGTAAGTACCCAGGATGATACGGTCTTCCTCCCCCAAACCCATAATCCAGTCATGATTAGAACACCACACAGGGCCGCCTGGGTGGCTCAGTCATTTGGTCGTCTGCCTTGGGCTTGGGTCATGATCCCTGGGACGGAGTCCTCCCCTGCTCAGCGGGGAGTCGGCTTCTCCTTCTGCCTGCGGCTCCCCCTGCCTGTGCTGTCTCTCTCTGACAAATAAATACGTACAATCTTAAAAAAAATAAAATAAAATAAAACATCACACAAATCCCAGTGGAGGGACAGTGTACAGAATACCTGAACAATACTCCTCAAAACCTTCAAGATCATCAACAAAAGGGGCAAAAAAAAAAAAAAAAAAAAAAAAAAAAAAAAAAGGGGAAAAAAAAAAAAAAAAAAAAAAAAAAGAAAAGAAAAGTAGGGGGTCAGTCTGAGAAACTGTCCCAGCCATGAGGAGCCTCGGGAGATGTGAGAAGTAAATGTTATGTGTATTCTGAATGCGCTCCGGAGAGAGAAAACGGATGTTAGGGAAAACCTAGGGAGATTTGAATAAATTACGGGCTAGTGTTAATAAAATGTATCAATATTGGCTCTTAATTAGGACAAATGCACCATAATCATGCAAGCTGTTAACAAAAGGGGGAATTAGGAGAGAGGTATCTGGGGACTCTGAGTTATCTCTGTACCTTTTTGTAGGTTTACAACTATTCTAAAATTACAAGTTCATTTAAAAGTATAGAATAATTGAGACAATTCTTCCTTGCCTGCCAGGCCTCCTGCTGATGAGAGTCCAAAGAGGAAGGAATAAAAGGGAGAGGGGGGGTGTTCCATCCAGATGTGGGGCTTAACCTTTCTCATTGCCAGGGCCCCCCTGTCGAAGCCAGGTGCAGCCCTTTCCAAAGTAATGCTTTTACATGTACAAAACAAAATGCATAGGATTTCATGGAAACCAATTACATCGACATATAGGTACCAAATATTAAGAAAGTACATTTGTGGGGCGCCTGGGTGGCACAGCGGTTAAGCGTCTGCCTTCGGCTCAGGGCGTGATCCCAGCGTTACGGGATCAAGCCCCACATCAGGCTCCTCCACTAGGAGCCTGCTTCTTCCTCTCCCACTCCCCCTGCTGTGTTCCCTCTCTCGCTGGCTGTCTCTATCTCTGTTGAATAAATAAATAAAATCTTAAAAAAAAAAAAAAGAAAATACATGTGTGATATCTGTGTTTCTTTAACACAATAAATAACAATATCCGTTGGAGGCCTAATAATGTATATTTGAAATAATGATGAATGTAAGTGGTATTTCAGGTTCTGCGTCACCACATAATGTGCTATGAAACTATCCGTAATTTCTACTGGTGACAAGTCATAGAATTGCTAACTCCACTGTGGTATGTTCTCTCCATTTGCAATAGAAAGAAATGCAAAATTTCAGTTTAAAGATTTTTTTTTTTTATTTGACAGAGAGAGACAGCCAGCGAGAGAGGGAGCACAAGCAGGGGGAGTGGGAGAGGAAGAAGCAGGCTCTTAGTGGAAGAGCCTGATGTGGGGCTCGAACCCAGAATGCTGGGATCACGCCCTGAGCCAAAGGCAGATGCCCAACCGCTGCGCCACCCAGGCGCCCCAAAATTTCAGTTTAGAGAAGAGTGAAACTACAGAGAATTTTCAGCCAAGGCCCCCAGCTTCAGAATGTCTAATTTAGGAAAACACTCTGCAGAGCCTCCTTTCGTCTTTTCCTGGAAGGAGAGAAGAAAACCAAGATCTATGAAATATTAAAGGAGGGATGCAATCCGGGGGGACTCACAGGAAGAGGGGGTGGATCATGGAGGGCTGTGTGGAGGAAGTAGCATCTGAGCTGGGCTTTCACAGGTTGCTAGGATGCAAGCGTGCAGAAACTGGGGCGGGAAAAGATCTCCCAGGAGAGGAGTAGCAGAGGGAACCGGCCTGGGTGTGCCCAGTTTGGCGGGAAGGCGGGGGTAATGAGTTCCATACGTTAGTTTCCACAGGGATCACTACTTACTTGATCATGGCTGTCGCTTGTTTGCCAAGACCCAGGAACAGTTCGGAGGCTCAGGCATCAGTGCCACCCTGCTCCAAGGCTTGGCAGCCAGGATGCCCGGGCTTGCTGAGACCACAGACATGCCTGGTTCTGGAGGGGTGAGGGGGGCCGCTTGGGTTGGGGTGTGTTCATGGACAAGTGCCTGCTGGCCTCCTGCTTCCTAGCCCAAAGCCTGCTCAGGAAGATCTGCTTCCCTAGGAAAGCACGGAGGTGT
Organism: Ursus maritimus; assembly: GCF_017311325.1. Taxonomy (NCBI): domain Eukaryota; kingdom Metazoa; phylum Chordata; class Mammalia; order Carnivora; family Ursidae; genus Ursus; species Ursus maritimus. The sequence continues at coordinate 5,696,660 of NW_024424897.1, read as the reverse complement.
GACTTGTCCACATGGTGGTGTTCTAATACTTCGTTTCCATTATCGTAGCTTTAAGGTTGCCCGACGTATTAATTCTTTTTTGAAATGAATTGGCTCTTAAGGGGAAAAGGTAACTGGCACTTCGAGGTCTGTAAGAACATGCTCATGCCTGCACCTCACTCTACCCTTGCAAGAACTACGTCGTGAAGGATGAGAAATGGAATTCCGACAGGTTGCATATCTTGCCAGAGGTCACGCAACTCGTCCAGCAGAGGACGCAGAATTTAAACCCAGAAAGTGCAACCTGAAAATAATCCTAAACCTCATATATGAACCTGCCTGCAGGGCTGCAGTATTGCTTGAAAGGAAAAGAAGAAAGATCAAAACAAAGGTAGCAAAAACAAGCAAAAGCAATTCACCAAATGGGAGTAAAGAGCAAGCCGTTCCCAGCCTCTCCTGCATCTGTGAAATTGCAATGGGACCCAAGCCATGTCCCACGGTAGCACTGGATGGTTTCGATGTACTTTTTTTTTTTTTTAAGATTTTATTTATTTATGTGACAGAGAGACAGCCAGCGAGAGAGGGAACACAGCAGGGGAGTGGGAGAGGAAGAAGCAGGCTCATAGTGGAGGAGCCTGATGTGGGTCTCGATCCCATAACGCCAGGATCACGCCCTGAGCCGAAGGCAGACGCTTAACGACTGTGCCACCCAGGCGCCCCCTGATGTACTTTTTTTTAAGTTTATTATTTTTTTAGTAATGCCTACACCCAACATGGGGCTTGAACTCATGACCCCAAGATCAAGAGTTGCACATTCTTCCGACCTACAGCCAGGCACCCCCTTTTGATGTACTTAAAAAAAAAATTTTTTTTTAAGATTTTATTTATTTATTCGACAGAGATAGAGACAGCCAGTGAGAGAGGGAACACAAGCAGGGGGAGTGGGAGAGGAAGAAGCAGGCTCATAGCAGAAGAGCCTGACGTGGGGCTCAATCCCAGATCGCCGGGCTCACGCCCTGAGCCGAAGGCAGACGCTTAACCGCTGTGCCACCCAGGCGCCCCTGATGTACTTTAAAATTTTTGATTTGTATCCATTTCAAAATAGAATTTAAAAGTAAACAATTAAAATTTTTTATTTAAATTCAATTAATTAACATGTAGTGCGTGTATTATTAGTTTCAGAGGTAGAGTTCAGTGATTCATCACTTGTATATAACACCCAGTGCTCATTGCATCACGGGCCCTCCTTAATGCCCATCACCCAGTTACCCCATTCACCCACCCTCCTCCCTTCTAGCAACTTCAGTGTGTTCCCTATGATTAAGAGTCTCTTATGGTTTGTCTCCCTCTCTGATTTCATCTTGTTCTATTTTTCCCTCCTTTTCCCTATGCTCCTCTGTTCTGTCTCTTAATTCCACATGTGAAATCATATTAATTGTCTTTCTCTGATTGAATTATTTCACTTAACATAATACCCTCTAGTTCCATCCACCTCATTGCAAATGGCAAGGTTTCTTTTTTCTTTCTTTCTTTTTTTTTTTGATGGCTAATATTCCATTGTATATGTACACCACTTCCTCTTTAGCCATTCATCTGTCAACGGACCTCTGGGCTCTTTCCATAGTTTGGCTATTGTGGACATTGCTGCCATAAACATTGGGGTGCAGGTGCCCCTTCAGATCACTACATTTGTATCTTTGGGGTATATACCTAGTAGTGCCATTGCTGGGTCGTAGGGTAGCTCTATTTTCAGCTTTTTGAGGAACCTCCATACTGTTGTCCAGAGTGGCTGTACCAGCTTGCATTTCCACCAACAGTGTAGGAGGGTTCCCCTTTCTCTGCATCCTCCCCAACATCTGTCGTTTCCCAACTTGTTAATTTGAGCCATTCTGACTGGTGTGAGGCTGTATCTCAGTGTGGTTTTGATCTGTATTTCCCTGATGCTGAGTGATGTGGAACATTTTCTCATGTGTCTGTTGGCCATTTGCATGTCTTCTTTGGAGAAATGTCTGTCATGTCTTCTGCCCATTTCTTGACTGGATTATTTGTTCTTTGGGTGTTGAGTGTGATTTTGGATACTCACCCTTTATCTGATAAGGCATTTGCAAATATCTTCTCCCGTTCTGTCAGTTGTCTTTTGGTTTTGTTGACTGTTTCCTTTGCTGTGCAAAAGCTTTTTTTTTTTTTTTTAAGATTTTATTTATTTATTTGGCAGAGAGAGAGAGACAGCCAGCGAGAGAGGAACACAGCAGGGGGAGTGGGAGAGGGAGAAGCAGGCTCATAGCAGAGGAGCCCGATGTGGGACTCGATCCCGCAGCGCCGGGATCATGCCCTGAGCCGAAGGCAGACGCTTAACCGCTGTGCCACCCAGGTGCCCCTGTGCAAAAGCTTTTTATCTTGGTGAAGACCCAGTAGTTCATGTTTGCCCTTGTTTCCCTTGCCTTTGGAGACGTGTCTAGCCAGAAGTTGCTGCGGCCGAGGTCACAGAGGTTGCTGCCTGTGTTGTCCTCTAGGATTTTGATAGACTCCTGTCTCACATTTAGGTCTTTCATCCATTTTGAGTCTATTTTTATGTATGGTGTAAGAAAATGGTCCAGTTTCATTCTTCTGCGTGTGGCTGTCCAATTTTCCCAACACCATTTGTTGAAGAGACTGTCTTTTTTTCACTACCCTAACCTCTTTCCTGCTTTGTTGAAGATTAGTTGACCGTAGACCCGAGGGTCCATTTCTGGGTTCTCTATTCTGTTCCATTGATCTATGTGTTTGTTTTTGTGTCAGTACCATACTGTCTTGATGATCACAGCTTTGTAATAGAGCTTGAAGTCCGGAATTGTGATGCCACCAGCTTTGGTTTTCTTTTTTGACATTCCTGTGGCTATCCGGGGTCTTTTCTGGTGCCATACAAATTTTAGGATTATTTGTTCCAGCTCTGTAAAAAATGTTGATGGTATTTTGATAGGGATTGCACTGAATGTATAGATTGCTCTAGGTAGCATAGACATTTTAACAATATTTATTCTTCCAATCCATGAGCATGGAAAGTTTTTCCATTTCTTTGTGTCTTCTTCAATTTCTTTCATGACTGTTCTATAGCTTTCAGAGTACAGGTCCTTTGCTTCTTTGGTTAGGTTTATTCCTAGGTATCTTAGAGTTTTTGGTGCAATTGTGGGATCAACTCCTTAATTTCTCTCTTTTTCTGTCTTATTGTTAGTATATAGAAATGCAACTGATTTCTGTTCATTGACTTTACCTACCGCCCCTGCGCTGAACTCCTGTATGAGTTCTAGCAATTCTGGGGTGGAGTCTTTTGGGTTTTCCACATAGAGTATCATGTCATCTGCGCAGAGTGAGAGTCTGACTTCTTCTTTGCCAATTCGGATGCCTTTTATTTCTTTTTATTGTCTGATTTCTGAGGCTAGGATTGCTGAGGCTAGAGGTGAGAGTGAACATCCCTGTCCTGTTCCCGACCTTAGGGGAAAAGCTCTCAGTTTTTTCCCATTGACAATGATATTCTCTGTGGGCTATTTTTTTTTTTAAGATTTTATTTATTTATTTGAGGAGGGGGGAGCATGATTAGGGGGCAGGGGCAGAAGGAGAAGCAGACTCCCTGCCGAGCAGAGAGCCTGGTGTGGGACTCGATCCTGGGACCCTGGGATCATGACTGAGCCAAAGGCAGACGCTTAACCGGCTGAGCCACCCAGACGCCCCTCTGTGGGCTTTTTGTATATGGCTTTTATGATATTGAAGTATGTTCCCTCTATCCCTACACTGTGAAGAGTTTTAATCAAGAAAGGATGCTGTACTTTGTCAAATCCTTTTTCTGCATCTATTGAGAGGATCATATGGTTCTTGTCCTTTTATTAATGTCGTGTATCAGATTGGTTGAGTTGTGGATGTTGAACCACACCTGCAGCCCAGGAATAAATCCCACTTGGTCCTGGTGAATAATCTTTTTAATGTACTGCTGGATCCTATTGGCTAGTATCTTGGTGAGAATTTTTGCATCCATGTTCATCAAGAATATTCGTTTGTAACTCTCCATTTTGGTGGGGCTTGGGATCAAGGTCTGATTTTCGTCTGGTTTTGGGATCAAGGTAATGCTGGCCTCATAGAAAGAGTCTGGAAGTTTTCCTTCCATTTCTGTTTTTTTGAAACCACCTCAGAAGAATAGGTATTAATTCTTCTTTCAATGTTTGGTAGAATTCCCCTGGGCAGCCATCTCGCTCTGGACTCTTGTTTGTTGGGAGATTTTTGATGACTGCTTCAATTTCCTTGCTGGTTATGGGTCTGTTCGGGTTTTTTATTTCTTCCTGTTTCAGTTCCGGTAGTTTAGTTTCTCGGAATGCATCTGTTTCTTCCAGATTGCCTAATTTGTTGGCATATAGTTGCTCATAATATGTTATTATAATTGTTTGTATTTCCTCGGTGTTGGTTGTAATCTCTCCTCTTTCATTCATGATTTTATTTATTTGGGTCCTTTCTCTTTTCTTTTTGGTAAGTCTGGCCAGGGGTTTATCGATCTTATTAATTCTTTCCAAGAACCAGTTCCTAGTTTTGTTGATCTGTTCTACCGTTCTTTTGGCTCCTATTTCATTGGTTTCTGCTCTAATCTTTATTCTCTCTTCCTGCTGGGGCCTGGCGTTCTTTGCTGTTCTTTTTCCAAAAAGTAAACAATTTAATGAGGCTTATAACAAAAGCTGGCAGTTCTGTGTCCCACGTACTCCAGATGCTTGCTCCCATGACTGCCCGTTTCAACATCTTCACTGTTCATTTTAGCATTTACCGCCTCATCTGTAAAGCACGTGCTCATAAACCTTGAACATCTGAATGGATGTTCATGGTCGAGTTTCTGGAGACTTCCATTCTCTATAACTTCTCTAGTGTGTTAAATTCCCTGTTGCTTGGGTCCCAGGTCTTCCTTCCCCTTCATTGACTTAACTTCTTTACTTTGGAAGAGCACATCTTCTGGGGCCTTCCTGAGAATGGGTGTGAAAGTGCCTGCAAAGGTCTTTGTTCAGGCTCCAACACTGAATGTTTGGCTGGGTATGGAATTCTAGAATGGAGATCCTTTGCCCTCAGAAAGCCTGGCTCCACTGTCTTCTAGCTTCCAGTCCCATGTTACTAGAAGCCACATCTCCGACAGTCGCCATGCTGTTTCCTCCTATCCCTTCCTGCCTGGGGAACAGCAGCCTCCAACCCAACTCCCTCAACTCCCCTGTCTTTTAAAATCTCTCCTGTCCCCCTGCCCTGCCATGGCCTGCCTGTGTGCCCATCCTCCCGATTCTGCCTCACAGAAGCCCAGATACTAGAGGAGTGGGGCAGATATGCTGGAAACACCCACAGGCTCATCAAATGTGTCCCCCTTACAAACGTTACACCCCAAAGTCCATGCTCTTTCCCCCTCTCTCCCAAGGCATTTTTTCCCGGAGAGAGGAGACAGACTTCTGTCAGAGTCAGGTCGATTGAGGGCACTTCACTTGGAACAGCTTTCCAACAATTTGCAAACGCTTGCCCCACACCTACTTGAAAAGCACAGTCTACAAAGACAGCAGTGGCATCCCATCACACGTAAATAAAAGTGAATGGTCACAACAAGGAACATTCCCACAGAACAATACGGAAAGGACAAACAGGCCTGATAAAAAGTAATATCATAGAATGAAGACCCCAAACCCTTCCCACCACAGAGGCAGAATGGGGCTGTTCTTCCTTTCTCTCCCCCTTTCAGAGCGTGGGCGCAGCCTGTCGGACATGCATGCTGGGGCTTTGGGATGGGGGGTTGTTGGTGGTGATGGTTAGAATCTGTACATGGGGATGCCGGCAATGTCAGCCACTTGACCAGCCCAATCCTGCTTCCTCCCCTGCTGGGTCTCTCAGCAACTGTCAACCCAGCTGCATAGCAAGGTGACTGCCTGGTGTGAGAGCCCCGTCCCCATGCTTGGGGAGTCCCCAAAGGAGTTCGGTGCCCAGGCCTTACCAATCAGAGGCCGGGCCCCGCCCTGAACAGAGAGCCACAGGCTGGGGGACAGAGCGTGCAGCCCTGGCTGCGGCTGGGGCCACGTTACAACGTGGGAGGGAGATGTATTTTTCACAAATACAAAAATATTTTGGGTTTTTTTTGGAGTATGTGTTTTTGCATGTGTTATCCTTTAAAAAAATACCGTAAAACAATTATTCATGAGTATATAAAACATACATGTACAGCATAAATAGTTATAAAGCCAACATCCTCGTAACTACCACCCAGATCAAGAAATGGAAAGTTCTTTTTTTTTTTTTAGGTGTTCATGTTTTTTATTTTTTATTATTTTTTTAAATGATTTTTTATTATATTCTGTTAGTCACCATACAATACATCCCTGGTTTCTGATGTAAAGTTCGATGATTCATTAGTTGCGTATAACACCCAGGGCACCATGCAATACGTGCCCTCCTCACTACCCATCACCGGTCTATCCCATTCCCAAGAAGTGGAAGGTTTTAAGTAACAAAATTACAGCTGCTCTAGGCGCCAGCACCCACTTCCAGAAACACTAGCACACGGTATGTCCGGGGACTACCAGGAAAGCGGCTTCTCAGTAGGAAAAACAAAAACAAAGGAAGGCAGCACTGTCGGAGCACCTGTGCCCACCACGGCACTGAATCCCCGCGCCCGGGGTGGGGGGCGGGGGCTGAGGCTGTGCCCAGCTCCGCTGGCTGGTGGGGGCGGGCGGGGGAAGGGTCCGCCTGCCTCAAAGTTGCTTCATTTTGGCCGTTTGTGTAAAAATAAAATCTTCAAGTGCTTATTATTTTTATTATTTTTAATAGCTTTTGTGATTTATTTAAGGGGGGACAGGGAGAGGGAGAAAGGGTCTTAAGCAGACCCTGGCATCATGACCCTGAGACCACGACCTGGGCAGAAACCAAGAGTCAGATGCCCAACTGACTGCGCCACCCAGGTGCCCCTTATTATTTTTGTGTTGAGTGACTCCGCTGGGAATCCGGCCTACATACGTAGCCATGGATATGGCCAAAGCTTCCTGCTCGAAAATATTTATCGAGGTGAAATTTTTACAGCCCCAAATAAAAGAATTCCAATGTCCAATACGGGTTGCCCTGGGCGATCCACAAGCAGAGCGTCCCTGTGCAATCTTTCAAAAGCAGAAAGGGCACACAGGGGAGAGTACCCTGGGCTTTCAAAAGTCTGGGGTTCTGCCACTTTGCTTTACAAAAGACCTCCATTGGTACCTGTCTGCACTCACCAAAAGAAATCCAAAACCATGCTAATGTAGGTCTTTTACGAAGGCGAAGTGGCAGAACTTGAACTTTTGGAAAGGGGAGGATACCTGTATTAGGGAAATAAATTCTGACAGTCATTAGAAAGACTGCTTATAAGGTCATCACTCAGGAGAAAATATTAATACCATGAAAAACGGTTATGCCAAACAAAAACATGCAAAAGACACAAGTGTTTATAAAATGCGATCACAAGGATATACAGAGAAACTAAAATATACCAAAATGTTAAGGAAAAAAAAAAGAGGGAAGAAGGAGATAAACAATCACTTTTCTCTAGGCTTTCTCCAGGAACTGTCTGTGCTTCGTGCCCCTCCCCCGCCGCCCGTCCTTTGATCTACGTCACCCTCACGGGAGGCCGGCCGTGGAATGTGTATCTGCACCACTCTGTGTGGTGAGGCCCGAGCTGTGCACGCTCTCCCGCAGGGCCAGGAGCCCACAGGCGCTGCATCAGCCTCGCCGGCCAGGCAGCGCCTCGAAGTGGGCTCTGCTCGGGCGGGGTCCTCCCGTTTCAGTCTCTTCCTAGTCCCCGTGCCCTTCAACGACGCTGGAAGGGTGAACTCCAGTTTGAGGGCTCCCTCCCACCTCTCTTTCCAAGTGGCCCAGCCTAGTTCTGAGTCGATTTTCTGGCCCCATGATAGCTGTGGCCTCAGGTCCCCAAGTTAGGGGCTGGGCAGCTTTTGGGTGCACAGGTGCGGTGGCACACGTTCCTGGCCCCGAGCTCTACCCTGTGTCTTCCTCAGCTGGGCCCTGATGCCTCTTCCTGGAGCTCCGGAGGGAGTGTGGCCTCAGGCTGGTGGCACAGGGTCAGGGTCCTACCCTCCAGGAGCCAGAAGACAGGGTAGAGGGGCCGAGTGAAGACGGCATGGAAGGTATGCAGGGGCTGGGCCTGGGGCTCCAGACTGTAGAAGGTGAGGCAGCCAGAGGCCATGTCCAAGTCCATGCCCAGGAGCCGCCCCGACACCCCTGGGAGGAGCTGGGCCTCCCCGTTGTGCCAAGCCTGCACCCTGTCCTCCTGAACACAGAGCCCCCAGGAGCTTGGCCCGCGCCCGATGTTGTCTGTGTGGGGCCCCCGCTTGTGCCGTGTCAGGTCTGCATAGGCGACGCCCAGGGTCACTGAGTGGTTAGATGCACGCACCTCCCAGTAGTGTCGCCCGTTCTGGAAGCTCTGGGCACACCGCACCTGCCAGAGCTCGAAGCTGCTTGGTCCGGCCAGGTCCCGGGGCTTGTGACGGTGCTTCACCTGCTGGTCCTGCCGAGACAGGTACAGGTGGCAATTGGCACTGTCCGGATCGAAGGTCAGATTGCGGTAATCTGTCAGGGACAGACGGACGGAAGGTGAGCGGGCAGGGACCCGTGCATGTCCACCGTCCCGTCCCCAGCGGGAGAGAGGCCACTGGAGCTCCGCCAGCACAAAGCCACTCATCTGTCAGCAAGCGGTGCCGTCAGCACAGCAGGCAGCCTGCGAGTGGAACCTTCCCTTCACCTCACTTCAAAGATGAAGAAACTGACACTCCCCGAGGTAACCTAACTTGGCAACAAGTGGCAGAATCATAACCGATCCCAGGTTTGCGGGCCCAGAATCTCCTTACTCGATGTATTGGTTCCACGTGTAAGAGGCTGACATCCTACGACAGATGTGCGGTGGGGAGGGGGGGTGTGTGGAGCAGACATCCTGGGCAGGGCAGTCACAGCACGTGCCCCCCCACAGGTACACCCCCAGCCACAGTGTGCACACGAACGCACAATGCACACACGCATATGCACACACACGGGCCGGTCTCCTTACTCTGCCAGAGCTTCCTCCTCAGTGGACAAACCGGGCTTGGGCCTGGTGCCAGGGGACCTGGGGCCTCTAGGAGGCAAAGAAGCATTAGGGCGGTGATGGGGAGGGGAGCTCGTGGGGGGCAGAGTCCTGACCCCCTTTCCCACCTGCGGTGGGGTCAGCCTTACCCACGGGGCCCAAATCGGCAGCCTCAGCTGGTGCCCTGGGGTGGGCCCCCTCATCCAGGAGGAGACCACACAGCCGGCTCAGTGACTCCTTCAGGCCAGCCAGCTGCTGATCTTCGTCCCACTGCAGAGGAGTCAGAGGCCCGAGAGGCCCCGGGGGTGCCAGGAGCTGCGATTCCTGAGCCCCAGGGAACAGTTGTAGTGAGCCTGTGCGCCAGGTGCAGGACGATGGTTCCCCCAACCTGCTGCCCTGAGGCCTGGTACCTGGAGGAAGGTCTGGTCATCCAGCTGCTCCAGGAGGTCCCGGACCCTGCAGTCATAACGAGTCAGGGCCTCCAGGTGGTCCCGCAGTCGCTGTTCTCCATCCTGGGCCTGTGCTAGCACCTGGGTCTCGGCCACCTTGATGTCCTTCAGTGCCAAGGCCTGTCGCATCTCCAGGGCCTGCAGCAGGCCGCTGAACTTGCCAGAGATCATGGAAGCCAGGGTGCGGGCTGAGCTCTGTGGGTGAAGGAGTGGCTTAGGGTGGCCAGGGCCAAGGCTGGCCACTGGGCTGAGGGTGGGGGATGTGGGGAGCCAGGGTCCCTGGAACCTTTCCCTGCACCCTGCTCAGTCCCTCCCTCCCTGCTGCCCAGAGGCATTTTCAAGGTAGGTCATACCTACTACCCAGGGTCCCAGGCAGTGACTGGTGGCTGCCTGAAGGTCACAGCATGAGGATGAGGTGGGGTAGGACAGACAGGCCACGTACCTGGATCTGGCTGCTTTGCTGCTGCAGTTCCTTCAGCTGCCTCTCAGCCTGGGTGACCTGCTGCTGGCTGACCTCCAGCATGGCTCTCAGCTGGGCCTGTGGTGCACACCAGGGAACAAGAGACAAGAGGGGACCAGGGATGGCTCTGAAGTCCTCCCCTCAATCAACAAACAGCTGAGATGTGGGGCATCCCCTCCTCGTGCCACCCCAGGCAAGGCTGACCCGTGGGCCCACACACAGAACATGGGCCTTGGTCTGAGCCCGGGTGAACTGGGTCAGAGTCCCAGGGAGACACAGACAAAGCCCGTTCCCAACCTGGAGCAGGGAGGTACACAGGCAGAGCAGAGGCCTTGGGCTTTAACCCTGACCTCCAGTTCCTCTTGCAGGCTGAGAACCTGGAGGAGAGCACCCACCATCTCTGGGCTGAAATTCCACCCTGCACTACCCCAGGTCATTAAATGGTGGAAGTGACACTTCTGGCTTTGGCAGCCTTGCAGGGAAGGGGTGACAAGTCAAAGCACCAAAGCTATTTGACCAGTGGGCAGTGTGGTACATGTACAGGGTGGGTTCTTCCAAATGCCTGGCCAGCCCTCAGCCCCAGCTCTGGGCATGGGGGAGACGAGGGCACCCCTATTTGTGACTCCTCTGTACCCCTGAGGGTCAGGATGTTGTGCTTTTGTGGGAGCAGGACAAAGCATCATTCACGGCCCCTGGTCAACAGCCTGTTTTCCTTCTGCTTCTCCAGGCCATACTTTATGAGGCACGGGCCATCACGATCCCCACTTCACAGATGAGAAAACAGGACAGAGAAATTGATAACCTGGCCAAAGCCATCAGATCTTCCTAAGCCCAATGTCTTTGTCCAGGCCCCATGGTCTCCAGCGTTGTACAATGTGCCACAGGCAGGAAGTGTGGAGGGGGCAGTCTCCCCTAGTTCCTCCTGACTGTCCCCCAGGAATGCGCCTCTGTCCTCTCACACCCCAAATCACTTTGCCTGCCACTCCTTCCCTCCTTGTTGCTGTCACCTGCCGGCCGGCGCCACCCACTTTCATGCTCAGATTCTCAGCAGTAACATCTCATCCTCATTCTGACTTCTGAAGCCACAGGGGTATCCTCCGACACTGGCTCTCGGCTCCTTGACATCCTCACCTGCAGAACCTTTTCCTTCACTCCATTTCAGCCACTCAGTCCTGGGGTCTCACCCTGGGCCTGTCACCAGCTCCGAAATCTCTATTCCAAGCACCTGTTTTCTCCTTTTATTCGGGAATACACAAAAACATCCCAAAGCCGCCTCCTGCTTAAGCTGCCCACCCCAGCCCGGGAGCCGAGAGACAGGGCAGGGCACCCCGGTGTCACCTCGCGCTCCCGACGCTCGGCGTCCACCAGCGCCCGCTCGTGGAGGCGACACTCGTTCACGGTGCACGCGCTGCATATGCAGCGACCCTCGGTGCGACAGAAGAGGTCGAGTGGCCGCCCATGCCGGGGGCAGCGCGCACCCAGGGCGGAGCCAGGTGCCCGGGCAGGGTCGGGGTCGGGGGTCGGGGCGGGTCCGGCCCGCATCGCCTGGAGAACGGCGCTGAGCGCCACGTTGCGGCGCAGCTCGGCGCCCTCGGGGAAGGGCTTCCGGCACTCGGGGCACGCCTTGTCGCAGCGGCGCCCCCAGTCCCGGATGCACGCCCCGCAGAAGTTGTGGCCGCAGGACAGCGTCACCGGCTCCTGGTAGAGCCCCAGGCAGATGGAACAGGTCAACTCGTCCTCCAGCGGCAGCGCGGCCATGGCGGCGGCGGCGGCGGCGGCGG
>NW_024424897.1:5668434-5684902 GCF_017311325.1 Ursus maritimus | reverse complement strand
GGCGGCGGCGGCGGCGGCGGCGGCGGCGGCGGCGGCGGCGGCGGCGGCGCAGGAGGGCGGTACCTCCGAAAATGGGCGGTGCGGGGCGCGGCTCGGGGGCGGGGCCTACAGGAATGGGCGGGGCGGTGAGGGGCGGGCCCTCCGGGGGTGCGGGCGGTGAGGCGCGGGGCGGGGGCGAGGCCTCCGAGAGAGGGTGGGAGGTACGAGGCGCGGTGGGGACGGGGAGGAGCGAGTGCCGGGCTAGCTGTAGCAGAGCGGGTCTTGCCTCCCCCACCAAGAGTACGTGGGCCCTCGCTGCTCCCACCTTCTCCCCCCTGAGCAGGCTCCGAGCCACCCTTGCTGCCAAACGCCGCCCCAGGATGGGAGTTGGGGTCTGGTTCTCGGTGGTCCCACCCAGGGAGTTCCGTACCTTTTCCCCAAACCCTCGTTAAGCAGCTCCTGTGTAGGGGAGCGGCCCCCCGCCTCCAGGGTGCAGAACCTTTGGGAAACCCGTTGGGCCTCGGAGCCTCTTCCTGGCTGAGGGCCCCCGCGGAACCCCTTCTGGGCCCCTCATCTGTAAACCTGGACAACAGCAGCTATTTCCCAGCAGTTTTGGTGATTAAATGAGACTGCACGAGGTTGCGCCGGTCAGTAAGAGCACTGGGCACACAGCTCATGCTCCTTATAGGATCTCCTGCCAGAAGATTCTCTGCTGCCCTTTTCCTTGAGCTGTTTCAGGCATTTGCCAGATTGGGGTGTCTCCTTTCTCTAAGCTACGCCAAATTTTGGTGCTTTTAAAGTAAACAGTGAGGTGGAAATTTCTGGTCACCAACACAGAGACCAATCGACAGTGTTTTTTTTCATAACCCCACTTTAGTGGAAACCCAAAGCAACGATTCAACTGCTTTTCGAATCCACTCTCCGTGTGCGCCCCCTGCTGGGCAGTTCCTTGTTTGCAGGTGGGAGCTCTTCGTGAAACTCTTTTTTTTTTTTTTTTTTTAAGATTTTATTTATTTATTTGAAAGAGAGAGCAGAGAGAGAGAGCACACAAGGGGCGGGGAAGTGTCAGAGGGAGAGGGAAAAGCAGACTCCCCGCAAAGCAGGGAGCCCAATGCAGGGCTTGATCCCAGGACCCCAGGATCATGACCTGAGCCAAAGGCAGACACAACCAACTGAGCCACGCAGGTACCCCTGGAACCTCACTTTTTATAGAGGATTAGCAGAGGGGAAGGGTCCTTACTCTAACCCACCTGCCATGGGCCAGTGTGCTGGCCAAAGTGAGTTGATGGAGGGTTAGTTCTCCTTGTTTTTCTAACCAACCTGGCCTAATTTTGAGACAGAGTACCCTCTCACTGCAATGCAACATTCGGTCTTCTTTGTTGTAATAATACGGGAAGCTCCTCTTCCTGGGAGAGGAAGGTCTTCTCTTGACTGGCTACACAGAGACGAGAAATAATACTCTAACCACCCAGCAAGGGTAGAGGGGCTTCCTGGGCCCAGAGGTCTCAGACCTGCTTCTCATTCAGAGCACCCCAGCCCATTGCCAGGAGCCTGCCACCAACCATGCTGTGAATATCCAGCAAGGGGCCAATGCTCAGAGCTGGCAACGCTCTTTCAAGAGATCTATGCAAGCAGCCAAGTCCCACTGCCTTTCTTCTGGACCCGTCTCGACACTTGATCTCAGGGCCCGACACCCTTCAGAGGCAGAGTGGAGGGGGTCACCTCCCGAGGCAGAAGGCAGTTCTCTTTCCATCCATGAAGGATTACAGATCCATCGTGGGGTTGGAGCGCTCCCAGAACACAGACCCAGACCAGCTACAGCAAAAATCATCTTTATTCACATCTTCTACCCCTGCCACCACCCTCAGAGAGCTCTTTTCATTCTCAAACCCTGGGCTTGCTGGGAGGACCACAAAGGGACTGCCTCAGGCAGGGCCTAGAAGCCCACAGCCCGGACCAGTGGAGCTGTGTCTTTATTGCTCCTGCTGGTGGAGCCTGAGAGGCCCGGTTCACTTTCTGAGGTGGGTAGCACTCTGGCCACTTAGTAGATGCCATAGGTGGGTTCGTGACTGTCCCTGTACCGGTCCAGGTAGCGCAGGGGCTGCCGGTGGGGGAAGCGCTTCTGCTTGGGGTGGTAAGAGGGTGGCCGCACAAATTCAAACACGGGCTCCTGCATGTCTGCAGGAAGAGGGGGTATGGGTGTGGACTGATGCTGGACTGAGCCCCCTTTCCCTCATCTGTTAGCCTGGGACTGCCTAGCCAGCCCACCCAAGAGTGGCATGCCTCCCAGTGGCACTTCTCCCTGGTAGGTCAGAAGAGGTCTGTGAGCTCGGGCCAGCCGCCCCTGCCCTGCCCCCAGCCCACTCTGGCCTTACCCAGAAGCTGGTGGAAGATGTGGGTGACCGAATCATCCCAGCGGCACTGGAAAAAGGCCAGGCCAGCTGGTGTCATGGCTTCCTGGTGCTTCTTGTAGAAATCAAAAGTGTGGAAGGTCCGCTGGGCAAGCTGGTAGCTATAAGAAGATGGGGAGCACTTAAGAGCAGGGAATAGGGCATCAGAGCCCCACACCCCTCCTCTAGCCCCACAAGCAATCCTGAGAAGCCGCTTAGGATCTACCTAGCACAACTACCTTCCTGCCCATCTCAAGCCTAAGTTGAGACAGGAGAACTGAGCAGGACAGAACATTCCGGGGAATGTGGCATAAGAGGGGAGAGGGAATGTGTATGGGGGGTGGGGGGTGGGGCGCAGATTACCAGGGTGAGGGCCGGGTGTCCCCAGAGAAGTCAATCGGCTTATCCTGCTTGAAGAGCAGGAAGGCAAAGCGGTGGAAGCCAGAGCCTCGGGCAGGGAATGGGGGCAGGTAGGGACAAGTCTCCTGTCCTTCAGCCACGCTGTTGCCTGGGATGTTGGTTCTGGCGGGAGGAAGAGTATCCATGAATTATCAAGGAAGGCGGCAGCGGCAGCACTGCCATCTGCATACTCCCTAGAGAGGGATGCATCCCCTGGGAGGACACACCCTAAAATGGTCTTCATCCAACAGTTACGCAGGAGGCACCCCTCTGCAAACCCTCGGACAGGAGGGGCTCAGAGGCTGGGGAAGGGAACAGGAGGGGCTCAGAGGCTGGGGGCAGGGGTCCTAGAGATGGTCAGGGAGAAAGTGATGTCTAGCAGCCCATTTACTAGGCCGTGGGGAGTCGGCGGAGCCACCATGGCCATTCAGGCTAGAGAGCCACACCACCTCTGGGCTGCATCTGGTTCCTGAAGGCCGTAGGGTTTGTCAGGGAGCGTTTGCCCAACCCGACACCAGGATGGCCACTGTACCTGCCCCACATAGAACTCCCCAGAAGGTCCTGCTGCACAGACTGGTAACTGCAGCTGACTAAAGATCTAAAGATGATAGAAACCAGCCTCCCAGTCACTAGCCCCAATGATCCAGAAGTCCTACAGCTGGGGTCAGCTGCCTGACCTCTGCCACCCTGGCGCCACAGCCCAAGGCCACTGAGAAAACAAATGCAGCACAGCTTGGGCAGTCACAGCTGCCAGAGGCCTCTCACCATCCTTTTCCCATCTGACTGTCACAGAGCCCCTCAGCGTGGCTAAGGCATGGGGTGGCATCAACCTAGATTTACAGATGAGGAAATGAGTTCAGGGAGACCAAGAGGCCTGTGGGAACAGCCAAGGCCTACTGCCTGCTTTTTCTTCTGGACCTGTCTTCAGCCAGTGGATCACAGAGCTCTTGACAGCATCAGGAAGCAGAGGTGAGGGGCCACTCCCCGGGGTGGGAGGTTAATAATCCAAAGTTCACAGTGAATCCACGGTGGAGTTCTTTCCAGGATACCAGGGCCTCCTCACATGCCTCTGACCCTTTCCCCCAGCCCAGGTACTCACACCAGCCAGTGGACGTATTCAGCATCCGGCTCCAGCAGGTGTCCATCTGCACACAAACAGACCCCACTAACTGCCGGCCCCGCTGCCCTTCCCGCCGGGCCCCGCCCCAGCTCCCCAGACACCTACCCAAGTTGGTGAGCAGCAGTGTCCACATGGAGCCCTTGTCTGCCTCATAGGTCACCTCTGGGGCCTGCGCAGCCTGGTGGGGAGACAACAGGGAAGGTGTCACCCCCAGGTAAACAGACCTTCTGGCGGGCAGGAGTCTGAGGGAGCTTTGGAGAAGGGAGAGCCCACTCTGATCCAAATGTGCTTGACGGTCCTTTGAGGGGCAGGTCAGCAAAGAGAAGCTTATAGAAGGAACCCTGCAGAGGTGCCTGGCCAGCTCGCTATCTGAACCACAAGGTGGCCCTCACATCAATGGACGGGCTAGGAGGACTCTGATGACAGGGGCTAGTGGCAGGAGTATGTCAAGATGGAGCTTCTTTTTCTTTCATCTTATAGTCCTTCCTTTGTAATTACCATGGTGTTGTTTACCAGGAAACCAAAAGGGGGAGATGGAGAACGAACCCCAAACCAGCCTACACAGGTACCATGCTTACGCCCTTAACCACCATAAAAACCACCTCTGTAAGAGCTTTCAAAAAGGAGCTGTGTGTGGTCCCGTGGTGGAGTGTGTCTGTACATGCAGTGCGGGGAGGGGCACAAGTGAGCAGTTACCTCCGTTGGAGTGACCTCATTGCCGTGGTACACGGGCACCAAGTCATCGTCACCCACAGCATAGGCCACATGCAGGGGGACTCGGGGCACGAAGGTGGCGCCACGGAACAGGTCTCGATAGAGGCCATAGTACTCAGCCAGGCGCTGCTTGTGGTAGGGGCCACAGGTCTTCTCCCACTCGGCCCGCACAGCCTCCAGCGGGATGCGTGCTGGTAAGGAATGATGCCGGTTAGGATGCAGGGTGGGGGCAGGGACATGGGGGGGGGGGCTCCCCTGAGAGGGCTTACCTGTGCGGAGGCGGGCAGCTCGCTCCTCCTCTGAGTTGGCACGCAGCTCCCGGAGGACACGTTTTCGCTCCAGCAGCTGGTGGGCCCGGCAGACCTTGGGTGGTGGCAGCCCAATGTCAATCTTGTCTTTGGGATCTGGGGAGGGAAGATATGTTGGAGAAAGTGGGATCAAGCTGCCAGTCCCTACCTAGTCCTCTCACTTGCCCAAGTTCTGCTGGTAAAGCTTACCCTTTAATTCACAAAACTAAACCCTACTGTGCAGTCTGCTTCACAAACCCAGACAGGGTCCAACTGTTAAGCAAACTGGATTCGACTTGAGATTGCATTTTCTGATCCCTAAACCAAGTCACACCGTCTAGGTCAAATACAGGTGGATAGACGATCATCTCAATTATGGTTGGGATGACCTTCAAGCCTGTTCACACCTGGCCATGGACATCCATGTGAGTCCTTGGTAGAATTAGCTGAAGCTATAAAGACTTAAAAGAAGCATTTCTCATACTTTAATGGACTCACCATACAAGTCACCTGGGAAATTTGTTAAAATTCAGATTCTGAATCAGCAGGTCAGTGTGGGGCCTGAGATTCTGCATTCCTAACAAGCTCCTAGGTAATGCCTGTGCTGCTAGTCTCAGAACACACTTTGAGTAACAAGGCCCAGGAAGATTTTTGATCCAATACTTTTTCCATTTACATTAGACGCTAACAATAAGTAAGATGCGTTGAACCCTCATCAAAGATGCATTTGTCTAAAAAAAATCCAATGGACTGCAGCCTTTAATACAACAATTTCGTGACAGACACAGTTATTTTACACTGAGGAAACTGAAATTCAGGCAAGTCACTCTGAGACAGGGAAACTGAAGGACTCCATAAAAATACGCTTTTTGCTCCTTTTCCTGCTTCTTTTTTTAAGTAAACTCCATGCCCAACATGCGGCTTGAACTCACAACCCTGAAATCAAGAGGTGCATGTTCTGCCAACCGAGCCAGCCACACACCCCTTCCTGTTTCTGTTTTTGCTAGGACCCACAGCCCCACTTTACAGATGCCTCTTAATACCTCTTGTAAGAACAAGGAATTAATGATTTCTTTAGAAGAAATATCATCTAGGGGCGCCTGGGTGGCTCAGTCAGTTAAGGGTCTGAGGTCATGATCCTGGGGTCCTGGGCTCCCTGCTCAGCAAGAAGTCTGCTTCTCCCTCTCCCTTTGCCCCTCTCCTCTGCTTATGCTCTCTCTCAAATAAATAAATAAAGTCTTAAAAAAAAAAAAAAAGAACAGATAACATCTAAGGAAGGACCAGGTGAGAATGACCGCACAAAGCCACAGTATGTGTGTTCCAGACCACCAGCTCCAGACATCTCAATGCCAAGACACCCTGGCTCCAAGGAATAACACTTGCGCCCTTATCTTTGTTCTAACTGGTTCCTGGATGCCTGAGAGGTCATGTGCACCAGACCACAATCCTCAAGAAAAAAACCCCAAGCCCCAAGCAAAGAGGAGACTCCCTCCTTTCCGAATCTCCCAAACACACTGTCTGTACCTGCACTCTTTCTATACCTTCCATAAACTCTGCTTTCACCTTCTGCTGGCTCAAGTTTGATTTTTATCCTGCGTGCATCAAGGATCCTTCTCTAGGTCCCTGGACCTGGCCTGCCAGCATCAACTCCTAAGAAGCTGACTTGGGTTTAAATCAGTAATGTGGATTCTATCCCTGTGTCTTCAACCATCATAAAACTGCCTCCCTAAATGCTTTCCAAAAGGATGTACACAGGAAGTAGGTCGCTCAAGGGCAGGATCCCCGGGTCACTTTGCCTAGAGCTTTCAATCTCATTCAGGAAAGAGCTGCACACCTATGTGCCAAGCACTACGCGGGTGCAAGGATCAAATAGCGGTCAAGGCAGGCAAGATCCCAGTCCTTAGGGATCCCACTCCAGGGAGAGGGCCAGTGAAAAGAAAGTCAGGATAGGGTGTGGCCAGGGCTACACACGGGATTTTAGGAGCACAAATGGACTTTCTAACACGGAATGGGAGGGTGGGGAGAAGTCTGGAAAGGATTTTAGGAGTATAAGATGGAACTCTTAACAGCGGGGGAAGGGAATTTTCCAAGTAGAAGAACCAAAGGTGTGAAAAATCCTGGTGGGACTAAACGGCCCACGGTGCGCACGTGGGCGCTGACAGGCCCCCTCCGCTAGTGCTCGGGGAGGAAGCCGGCTGCCCCCCCGCCCCCTGGTCGCGAGGCCGGGGCCCACAGCGCCCGCTCCGGACCTGACTCCTCCACGAAGTGCTCCCGGTAGGTCCGCCACCAGTGCGGTTTCCGCGCCTCCTGCTCCGCCCGGCGCCGGTAGCGGTCGAAGCTGCGGTATTTCTCCAGCCGCTCCAGGTTGGTCACATCGATGTCCTCGTTGGGCATCGGCCCCAGAGGGGCGGTTCGGCGGCCGAGGGTGGCTGCGGGCAGACAGCGGGACGTGAGGCCAGGGGCAGACGCTGTCTCGAGCCCCCGGGCTCGGGCTATACGGGGACCTCCAAGAGCCCCCCACCTCAGAACCCTCACCAGAGGTGCTGAAGCCCCGCCACCTCCGACTTCCATACAGCGTAGCTCGCCACCAGGGCGCCGCCATCTTTCCCACCCGCAGAGGTGGCCGGAGCAGCGCCTGAGCGCCCCGCCAAGCCCCGCCCCCGGGCTCGCGTCCTGCGAGCCACGCCCCCACCCGGGCTCCAGATCCCTCCTTCCTGGGAGGCACGAGCTGCTTCCTCCCGTCGGGCGGGGGCGGCGGTCTCCGGAAGTGCCCGGTGGCCGGCGGCGGAGCTGTGGGCGGTCGGGCCCCTGGCCGCTGTCGACCACCAGGAGGCGGCATACACCGCGGCCTGCCCCTCTGCAGCGGACACCGAGGATCTCGGGGCACAGCGGCAAGCGGCATGCTAGCCGATGACCCCCGCTGGCTTGGTTTTCTCCGACAGTCCTTACTTTTAAGAAACACTTGTTCTCTCACGGTCCTAGAACGCTCCAAGAATGGGCTCACTTGGAATTTAACTGTTTGAAAGGCGTAGCACGGATTCCCACATGTATCAACTAGAGGCAAATAACAAACACGGATGAGTCCTGAAGTGGAAGTAATGTGCCGCCACCCCCCCCCCCGCCCCCAGCCCTGGGAAAAGGACCAGCAGGTACACAGCTGTGTGGCCCTCTGCTGTCTGTGACCTGGGGTAAAAGTTGATGGAAGGGGAGAAGCAAGCTGCCTCCGCACCTTAATGCCAGGGGCAGTGATACGGAGCAGTTACAGGCACTGAGTAAAGTATTACAACCCAAGGGCAGTGGAGCATCTCTACGTGGCTGTTTCAAGTGACAGCACCCAGTTGCCCAAGCCAGAAACCTGGGGATCCTTCACACGTCTTCCTTCCTGACCCTCCAAGTCAGGCATCAGGTCCAGTGGGGTCACTTTTTCATGATCCCTCACTGCCACACCAGGTAGTGCTGTCCTCAGTCTCCCCCGCACCACTGCAAGCAGTCTCCAAGCCCGTCCCCTCCAGTGTGTTCACTCCACAGCCACCGTGCAGTTTCTAAAGCGCAAATATAGGGCACCTGGGTGGCTCTCGGTTGGGCATTTGCCTTCAGCTTAGGTTATGATCTGAGGGTCCTTGAATGGAGCCCATCATCCGGGTCACTGCTCAGCAGGATGTCTGCTTCTCCCTCTCCCTTTGCCCCTCCCCCCAGTTCATGCTCTCTCTCTAATAAATAAAACTTTTTTAAAAAAAGATTTTATTTATTTGACAGAGAGAGACAGTCAGCGAGAGAGGGAACACAAGCAGGGGGAGTGGGAGAGGAAGAAGCAGGCTCCCAGCAGAGGAATGCCTAGATCATGCCCTGAGCCGAAGGCAGATGCTTAACGACTGAGCCCACCCAGGCACCCCTAAATAAATAAAATCTTAAAAAAAAAAGGACAAATGTAGTCTCACAATTTAAAACAGTGAGTACGTACCCACTGCCCTGAAGATAAACGAGGCCATACAGACCTGCTTCCTCATTCTACACTCATTTCTCTTTGTCTTGAAGGCCAAGCTCGCCCCTGTGGGTCTCCCTGCTGGGTGATTCCGTCTGTCAGGGGACTAAGTCAATGCCAGCTGCTCCCAGGCTGTGCCCGTGCTTACAGCCCTGCAGCTCTTCACACAGGTGGCAACTCGTTTAGGTGTCTGTGGAGAGAAGGACCGAGTTCCAAGCTTCATGAGGTTTCTAATGGGACACCGATGCTTCCCTCCTCAGTGCAGGCACGAACCCGAGCAGCAGCCTGGAGAGCTCGTACTCCACAACAGCACTGTGCAGCACGCTCTTCTAGGAGTCAGTGGAATGAGGTGGCTGAGACCCCGGGGCTTTGGAATCTGCCCAAGGAGAAGGCTCTGCTATTTGCTGTCACCTTGGGCAGATAATTTAATCTCCCTGAGCCCCTGTCCCTTCCTGTGTGAGGTAGGGCTGATCGGCACACTCTTCTCCTCGTCGTGAGGCAGCCAGTGAATGTATAGATTCAGGAAGGTGCCAGTGCCAGCCAGCTTTATGGCAAGGAACAGTGCTACAGAGGGAACACTTCTAAGAACGAAGTATAAACTCCCAGGAGTCATGGCAAATTCTAACAATCCAGTCATAAAGAATAGAGCAATTTAATGGGTCCAAGATGAAGGCTGGAAATTGCTGGTAAATGAAGATCCTTCTGAAGGCTGTTCTGATACCCCTTCACCCTTTGTCCTCCAGTGGAAGGTAGCCAGTCACTGGCTGAGGGAAGCCGCTTCAGGAGTGACCGTGGTTATGTTAGTGGTGTCTATCCCTCCTCGGATCTGCTGGGACCACTGCTAAGCTGCTACCCCCATTCTGGCGCCCCTGCAGGGAGAAGGGCAAAGGCGCCCTCCCAGGGCCGGCAGCCTGGGTAAGGCCCTGTGGGGGTCCCCGGCGCTCTCTACCCTCCCAGCTGTGGCAGGGGCCCCGCTCCCTTGTCTTCGCTCCCACCTGTGCTGGTTTGGTAGCAGGTGAACAGGACAGAGAGGCCTCTCTCCCACCTGTGGTGGTTTGGTAGCAGGTGAACAGGACAGAGAGGCCTCTCTACGGGTCCCTCACCATACCCCACTGTCACGCCCAGTCCTGCCTCTGGGAAGCCCTAATTATAAGAAGGGACAGCGTTCGTCAGTGACTCAGGCAGCTGGGAACGAGGCAGGGACTTTGTGCCAGCCAACCTGAGAGCACATCAAGACTTCGAGGTAAAACCTGGCTGGGCACAGCACCTTCCCTGCCCCCTCAACACCGCCCACCTCCGCGGTCGGGAGGACAGAAGGCGCTTCGAAACACGTGCTCTGACTCTATGGCCCAGTTAGGGAGGAGAGCCCGCACTGTCTCTGTTGGCCTCTCAGACAGGGAGGGCAGGAGGCTGCCCGTGGCATCTCTCAAGAAGACTCCCCTGCCTCAGAAGAGGCCCAGGTGACACTAGCCCCCAACCATCTGCCTGCTGAGGAGGGGAGGGGTCCACAGAGCCCAGTGAGCCCTTGGATCTGAGCTGGAAGTCTGGGGGAGAAGAACCGAGGCTGTGGCTGGCAGGGTCGTGGGCTGAGACACCCTCGGCATCACATCTCCCCAGAGGCCACTGTTCCCCAAGCCCCAGAGGCTGGAGCATGCAGAGAGAATGTGCTCACACCCTGTCCCGAGGAGGAGCTGTAATCAGGCCCTGGGCACTCCGGCCTCGGAGCCGGAGCCGGCAGCCAGGGGGGCGGTGGGACAGACTTCCAGGGCTGGAGGCCTCTGGCGCCCTTCAGGTTGAATGGGATGTCATATTGTAGGAGGCTTTCTTCAGGGTTTCCAGAAAGAACTGTTCATTCTCCAAGAAGTCACGGTCCTGAAAGGCAGAGCTGGGTGAGCAGTCCCCGCCCTGGCTCCCTCCTATAACCACTCTGAACAGGGACGCTGGCTCACAGGTGAGCTGAGAGCAAGGTGGAGCCAGTCCTCACTCGGCGGCCCTCTCTCCACTTAACTCCCTGGCTCTGGGATGCGGCAGGGGCGGTGGGGGCACGGAAGTGAGACCGAGCAGGTCTCAGTCATGGAGAGGCCCCTTGTCGGCACATGACTTCACCTCAGTACGCCTGTCTCTAAACCGAGGATAATAATAACATTACCTGCCTGTAGGGCTGGGGGGGTGGGGAGAGCCTCGCACTGCACATACAGCTTTCAGCACGGAGCCTGGCACGCAGGAAACGCTCCATAAGTGAGAGCTCCTATTGTTCCGATCACAGGGTTACCGTGAGGTTCAGCTAAGATGATGGACGCAAGCTGCGTCCCACAGAACCAGGCCCGGAGGACGCGTCTCAGAGATGCTCAGTGGGCACTGTGCACTATTTTTCGGGGGTAGGGGGTGCTTGGCCCTCCTTGGGGCCAGGGTATGTTCCTTCCTGCCTCCCACCAGTGTGAACAGAGGAGCCCTGGGCCCGGGGGGAGTGAGTGGCTCAGGCCGGGGCCGCCTTCCGCTCGGGACACTCACCTGCTCAGCCGTGTGCTTCAGCAGCACCAGCCTGGCGTGCAGGTGCGAGGCGCCCAGGCCGGTGGGCGGCTGGCCGCGCTGGGGCGTGCTGGGTGCAGGGGCCACAATGGCTGAAAAGGTCGAGGAGGAGGTCAGGGGCTGTGGCATAGGGGGGACAGCAGAACAGCCACAGCTCGATCCCTGGGGCCCTTCCCCACTGTGGGTGGGAGCAACCGGGCCAACCTTCTGGGCGCTGCCACTGACTCTCAGAAGCCTTTGAAAATGCTCATGGGACCTAACCTGGCAAGTTCAATTCTGGGAATTTATTCATAGGAAATAATCAGGCAAAGGTGCAGAGATGTATATACAAACACATCCACTGAGATGTTTCTTAGTGACAAAAACCACTCAGTAGGGAATCAATAAAAACATGGAACATAATGGACAATGCTGATTAAGAATTATGGTTAAATGTTTAATTACTGATAGGAAATCACGTTCCATATGTATGTTTCCGAATGAAAGAAATCAAGGTAGAAAACAATTGAGATGATCTCAATTTTTTTTTTTTTAAACACACGCACAGTGTAGAATGCTAGACACCAAAATGTTAAAGGTGCTTCTCTCTTGAGAGTGAGGTTGAGGGTAACCTTTTACAAAGCAGCTTTCCTCTTATCTCTTAGTTTTCCCTACCGCACACATTGCTTGCATGACAAGGGACTAGCAACGGACTTTAACCCGCCCCTAACTACAGTGGAGGGAAGCGTTGCTGGCGCTGCCCCCCAGCGCTCCCGCTCAGCCCAGGTCGTGTCCTTTGGAAGCTACTCACCACTCAGGCTGGCGGCTGCTGGCCCCTGGGTCATGGGGAGCAGGGCCACGGGGCTGGAGGGCAGGTCCTGTGGGACGTGGCCCAGCCGCAGCCTCTGCTGGGCCAGACTCAGATGCTCCTGTGCCCAGCCCCAGAGAGAAGGACATGGCTGTGAGGGTGGGAGATTGGGGGGGTTGCGGGCGCGACCGGAGCGGGGCGGAGCCTTGCCTGCTGCACGCGCTGCTCCTGCTCCCGGAGCCGCTCCTGCTGCCGCTGTACCAGCTGCAGCCTAGCCTGCTGCTCCTGCTGCACCTGCCAGGCCTCGCGCAGCGCCCGCTGCCCCTCCTCGAACTTCTCGGAGGCCACCTGCGGGGAGGCCGGGGGTCAGCGGGGCGGGCTGCGTGGGTGCCCAGCCACGCCCCCCGGAGCCCAGCTGCCGGTCACCTGGCTCATGCTCTCCACCTCCTGGGCACGGAGCCTGGTGCGCAGGGCAGCGGCGCTGACCCTCTCCTTCTCCAGCTGCAGCTCCTGTCGCTCCCGCTCCAGGGCCTCCCTCTCGGCCGCCAGCTGCTCCTCCTTGGCTCGGAGCTCACTGGCCCTGATCTTTAGCTCGGCTTGCTCCTGGAGACGGCAAGGCCTTGGCTGCATTCCCCCCCTCTGGAGCAAACTACCCCCCCCCTTGTTTCCATGGCTCCGACCCACCCTGACTCTGGGGGAGGCAGGAGGGCAAGGGGTCCAAGGATCCGTCAGAGGCCTGGGGCCAAGCCTCAGGGCTGCCCCTCACCCTGGGGCTCAACTTTTCTGAACCCCAGCCTCCTCATTTCTCGAATAGTTAAGTCAGGGGGACGTGATGACGACTGAAGCAGAGAATGTGTATAAAGCACCTAGGTCAATCAAAGGAAGAGATTATTACGATTGTTATTTTCATGTCCACGTTCTTGCTGTCTCTAGGCTCTCTGCTAGCGGATGTACCCCGCTGGAGGAGTGAGGGCCGGGGAAGGAAACGGCAGGGTTGCTGAGCTCCGGGCTGCCCTGGAGGCCCCGGGCCCTACCTTGGCCAGGCTGACGAGGGTGCCCTCCCGCTGGCTGTCCATCTGCAGCGCCCTCTCTGCCTCGCGCTCGGCCCGCTCCTTACTCAGCTTCTGCTGTGCATAGAACTCGGCCCACTCGGCCGCGAGGCGCCGCCGCTCCTCCCCACACTTGTGCATGACGGACTTCTGCTCCTCCAGCAAGGCGCTCTGGGACAAGGGGGCCAGGCCACGGGGTGAGCATCCTTACACTTAGGGCAGGGGTCACAGCTGTACGTGGCGTGGCTGCACTCACCTTGGCCTTCTCCAGCTCCTCCCGCTCCATGGAGATCTGCTGGACCATGACCTTCCTCTGCTCTTCCAGAGCGCGCTGCGAGGACTCCGCCTTGGACTGCTCGGCAGTCACCCGCCATCGCTCCTGGGGGCCAGGTGAGGGCTGAGGACACGCGTTCCCTGGACACTCTGCCTGTCCCCTCCGCCCACCCATCAGGCCTGACTGCGCCCAGGGAGCTGTGCAACCCCCACCCACCTCTCCCACGCTATGTCACAAACACCTCCAGAGAGGTACGGAAGGAGAGGTGCCGAGCAGGGCTGCCGGGGCCTAGCCGCTGGAACGAACTGCACCAAGGCCTAGAGGCTCCGGAACGACCCAGAGGCACGGGGGCCACTCCACAGGGCCGAAGAACAGCCACAGCCCTGCTCCCCGAAATGCCAGCTGCTGCACTCTGCCTGCCTGTCTCCGTCCACAATGCAGTCAACTTGCCACGGTAGGTGGGACACGGTGTACGCCAGGGGACCAGGGCCATATGAGCAGAAGCTTAGGAACTTGACCGTGCCTGGCCCAAGACAGGGGCTTAAGAAAGGTACCAGATGAGAACTGAATACATATGGTTCACGACACAAACACACCTATATCTAATGTTGGTGAGTCTAGGGGCTATCTCTGGCTAGTGGGTAATTTTGATTTTCTTCTGTATTCCTAACTATATTTTAACTTTTTTAGTATAATGTATCATGTTAAAACCTGGCACAAAGAAAAGAAAAGGTATTTTTTTAGAGAATCAAGCTTGCTCTTCTATATAAAAGATATGCAGGGGTTCAAAAATGCGCCTCTTAGAGCTCAGGGGGCACAGGCTTCAGTGGACGGATGAACGTGATGGACCTGGGTGAGGTGGGCAGGAAGGGCAGGAAGGGGAGCGCTGGCAGCATCCCTGGGGTGCTGGGGACACAGGCCCTGCCAGTGGGAGGGCAGCCCACCTGCTCCAGCAGCCTGCTCTGCTCGTTCAGGCGCGCCTCCATCTTCCCAATGACCTCCTGGAGGTGGCTCCTCTCCTCCTCCATGTCCCGCCGCTGCTGGCCCAGCCTCTCCTGCAGTGCTGGGGGGCCACAGGGCGCTCAGCACCTGCCCGCCATCCCAGCGGGATCTGGGTGCGGGGGGGGACCTGTGGCCCACCCGGTGGTACCTCGGAGCTGCTGGTCGTGCTGCCGGAGCCCCAGCTCCCGCTCCTGGGTGGTGGTGAGGTGCGAGGCCTCCACGCGGGAGGACAGCTCGTGCAGGCTGCTGGAGAACTTCTCCATCTGCTCGATGATGCCGTTCAGGGACCTGGGGCAGGGGGCGGACTGGGTCAGCCCGGCCCCGGGCCCCAGCCCTGCCCCATGAGCGAGCAGGGCTCAGATGGCGCACCCACCGCGTGTGGGAGGTGGCGCTGGTGACCGCGTCAATTTCTTGGTCCTTCAGCACCTTCAGCCGCTGCAGCTGTTCCTCGTGGTCCTGGCGCATCTCCAGGATGGAGGCCCTGAGGGGGAGTGGGGGGCTGGGTGGTGAGCACGCGCGCCGAGCTGCACCAGAGGGCTCGGCAGTCAGTGCTCCTGGCATCTTTCCTCCTCGTACACGTCCTCCCCTGCTCCTCCAGGCACGGCCTCTGCCTCCTTCGCTCCTTATCCTTACATGTCTTGGGGCCTCAATGCCACATCCCCTCTAATGGGAGACTCCTTCTGTTACTTAGCAAAGGACACTTCATACAGGAGAAAAGATAGGCGTGTGGGTAGCCTTTCCTTGTCTGGCCAATCCAAGAAGTGTTGAAAACCCTGCTCTGCCCACATCAACCAGCTCCCTCATGTACCTTTTCTTAGTTTTGTTCTCATCTAGAAAGGCAACCGGATGGACACACCAGGCACAAGACTGCAAACCTCTTCCGGGGTCCATCTAGTCACCAGACTCGAGAGCACCAGCAGGCGAGGGGCTTGACCTGTGCTGAGCTAGGTCCTCGGGTTGCCTGCTGCTACCACGACCCCTCAGGCCCTGCAGGGACCCCTGACCCACCGCTGGAAAAGTGGTGGGCCCTCCACTCAAAGGGGGTGATGGGTCAGTGTGCCTGGCCTTGGTCCTCACGTGGAAGGGAAGGGGTCAAGCCTCAGCTGCTGAGCCACAGCTTGGGGTCTCCGGGGAATGGACTTCCTCTGGCCATCCTCGAAGCCAGCTCCCCCTGCCTGCCCACCCTGGGCCTTGTGCTCACCTCTGCAGCTCCCGGAGCCGCTCCATCTCCTGGTCCTTCTCTTGCATGGCGGCCGCCAAGCGCCGCTGGTACTGGGCTGCGAGCTCGGCGCGGGCCTGCTCGGCTTCTTGGCAGTGCGACAGATACCGGGCTGACAGCTCCTCGTGCTCCCTCCGCAGCCGCTCTTCCCTTTGCTGGTACGATGTTTCTAGCACCTTTACACGGCTTCTGCCAACAAAACACACAGCTGTGGGGCTCAGAGGGTGAGGGCGGACACTCAAAGAGCCTCTCGGAGCACGTCGGCTACGGCCGGCCCTGAGGCTTGGGAAGCCGGCGCAGGAGGAGCAGCGGGTACCTGTGAGCACTCTCGATGAGCTCCAGGTCGGCCTGGTGCCGCTGCTGCAAGCTCTCGAGCAACAGCTGGTGCTGGGCCCGCTCCAGCTCCAGCCTCCGCACCTGGAGATGGCAGGAGAGGGGGAGGTGGGCTCCCTGCGCCACCTGGGGAAGCCTTCCAGCCCTGGGAGGGAGACCTGCCCGTCACAGCCTTGCCCCCCCAGCCCAGGGCGCCTCTGTCCTTCACCTGGGCCTCCAGCTCTGCCAGCCGGGCCTGACTCTGCAGAAGGTCAGCCTGGAGCTCGGCAGGGCCGCTCTGCAGCTGCGCCTGTGCGGCCACGAGCTGCCGCTGGTATTCTGGGCCCGGCGACAGGCTCCGCGCCAGGGACTCCGGGAGCAGGGACTGTAGGGGAGGGTGGGAGATGGTTCGGGGGGGGGGGGGG